>NC_091306.1:52030962-52125962 GCF_038502225.1 Cherax quadricarinatus
TGCCCAGTTTCAAGGGATGTGTTGAAGATTGTGGTTAGACGCACGCACAGCATCTCTGCTCCTTCTCTAAGGACCCATGGGGAGATGTTGTCTGATCCCATCGCCTTTGAGGTGTCAAGGTCACTTAAGAGCTTCTTCACCTCCTCCTCAGTTGTTCGTATGTCATCCAACACTTGTTGGTATATTCCCTCTTGATGTTCCCTTCTGTGCTGTCTTCCCACAGCCCTTCCTGTCTCTACTGTAAAAACTTCCTTAAATCTCCTGTTCAGCTCCTCACATACCTCCTGATCATTTCTTGTGAGTTCTCCACCTTCTGTCCTTAATCTGATCACCTGGTCTTTGACTGTTGTCTTCCTCCTGATGTGGCTATACAACAGTTTCGGGTCAGTCTTGATTCTCGATGCTATGTCATTTTCATACTGTCGCTGGGCCTCCCTCCTTACCTGTGCGTACTCATTCCTGGCTCTGCGACAGAGCTCCCAATTTCCGTGTGTTCTCTGCCTTCTGTACTTTTTCCATTCTCTATTGCATTTCGTTTTTGCCTCCTTACACCGTCGGGTAAACCAGGGGCTCGTTCTGGTCTTCCCGTTGTTACTGTTGCCCTTGGGAATAAACCTTTCCACTGCCTCCTTGCATTTTGTTGTTACATATTCCATCATTTCATTTACTGGCTTTCCTGCCAGTTCACTGTCCCACTGGACCTCCCGCAGGAAGTTCTTCAACCCTATGTAGTCCTCTCTTTAATAGTCAGGCTTTTCCCATTCAACTCCTGTTATTCTCGCCACTTGTGTACTCACCTATTTGTACTCACCTATTTGTGGTTGCAGGGGTCGAGTCCTAGCTCCTGGCCCAGCCTCTTCACCGGTTGCTACTAGGCCCTCTCTCTCCCCGCTCCATGAGCTTTATCAAACCTCGTCTTAAAACTGTGTATGGTTCCTGCCTCCACTACGTCATTTTCTAGGCTATTCCACTGCCTTACAACTCTATGACTGAAGAAATACTTCCTACTATCTCTCTGACTCATTTGTGTCTTCAACTTCCAATTGTGGCCTCTTGTTTCTGTGTCCCCTCCCTGGAACATCCTGTCCTTGTCCACCTTGTCTATTCCACGCAGTATTTTATATGTCGTTATCATGTCTCCCCTGACCCTCCTGTCCTCCAGTGTCATCAGGCCGATTTCCCTTAATCTTTCTTCATAGGACATTCCCCTTAGCTCTGGAACTAACCTTGTTGCAAACCTTTGTACTTTCTCTAGTTTCTTGACGTGCTTTATCAAGTGCGGGTTCCAAACAGGTGCTGCATACTCCAGTATGGGCCTGACATACACGGTGTACAGTGTCTTGAATGATTCCTTACTAAGGTATCGGAATGCTGTTCTCAGGTTTGCCAGGCGCCCATATGCTGCAGCAGTTATCTGATTGATGTGTGCTTCCGGAGACATGCTCGGTGTTATACTCACCCCAAGATCTTTCTCCTTGAGTGAGGTTTGCAGTCTTTGGCCACCTAGCCTATACTCTGTCTGTGGTCTTCTGTGCCCTTCCCCTATCTTCATGACTTTGCATTTGGCAGGATTAAATTCGAGAAGCCATTTGCTGGACCAGGTGTCCAGTCTGTCCAGGTCTCTTTGAAGTCCTGCCTGGTCCTCATCAGATTTAATTCTCCTCATTAACTTCACATCATCTGCAAACAGGGACACTTCTGAGTCTAACCCTTCCGTCATGTCGTTCACATATACCAAAAATAGCACTGGTCCTAGGACCGACCCCTGTGGGACCCCGCTCGTCACAGGTGCCCACTGTGATACATCATTACGTACCATGACTCGTTGTTGCCTCCCTGTCAGGTATTCTCTGATCCATTGCGGTGCCCTTCCTGTTGTATGAGCCTGATCCTCTAGCTTCTGCACTAATCTCTTGTGAGGAACTGTGTCAAAGGCCTTCTTGCAGTCCAAGAAGATGCAATCAACCCACTCCTCTCTCTCGTGTCTTACTTCTGTTACTTTATCATAAAACTCCAGAAGGTTTGTGACACAGGATTTTCCTTCCATGAATCCATGCTGGTTGGCGTTTATACTCTTGTTTCATTCCAGGTGCTCCACAACTCTCCTCCTGATAATTTTCTCCATAATTTTGCATACTATACACGTCAGTGACACAGGTCCATAGATTAGTGCCTCTTTTCTGTCTCCTTTTTTTAAAAATGGGAACTACATTTGCTATCTTCCATACCTCAGGTAATTGCTCAGTTTCCAGGGACGTGTTGAAGATTGTAGTAAGTGGCACACACAACATATCCGCTGCCTCTCTAAGGACCTGTGAAGGCTTACTCATCCCTGTAACAACTTCAGACAGTATTACCAAGGCTGGCTCCTTCTTAGGAAAATTAATGAATAGAAAAAGAAATAACAGACAAACATAAACACTTTATTATATAGAAAATATAAAATATTAAACACTTAAATGTGAAATATTAATCCTACATTAAAGAAAATGAAAAATGAAAAATATAAATGATAACTGAATTCAACGCTAATATAAAACTTGGGTGTCTGGTGTTGGTGACACTGCGTGTTGTTGAAATCGTAGCCGTTGCCGATAATGGGGGGGGGTCGCAGGTGTTAGTTACAACCCACTGGCTAGTTCTTCACAGTATGGCCGTGATTAATCTTTCCAGATGACAGGAAAGCAGGTTTTTTTTCCACTGCAATGATGAGGGGTTATATCCTGCTACTTGCATATACAAACACGTAACTGGATCAGAATTTGGGACGTCTCAGAACGTTAGTCCGTCTCCTTCAATTCTACTCGATGATTGGCAGGTGACCCTCTCTGTCATCCAAGCTGGAAAGATAGACAGGTTACCCACTGCTTAAGGAATCACTCTCCATGATAAGTACAATACCTAAAAGACGTGGTGATTATTACAACAGTCAACTTAGAGCAAGACTGAAAGGACTAAGTTTATTATTGGTCAAAAGTGAAGCTTTCAACCAATAAATCCACTAGAATACAAGGCAGGCATGTACTTACAGTAGTGCTGGGAGCTATGAGTCTAGTGATTACTGTTTGGACCGTAGCCCCACACGTCACCTTTCGAGGGGGGGGGGGAAGAAGGAGGAGAAGGGATAGCGGGAGCTAGACTGACCCTACCTTAACAAGCAGCCGGCAATCAAACTATCACTTTCGAGGTGGGGGAAAAAAGGCGGGAATAGCGGGAGCTAGACTTACCTTACCTTAACAAGCAGCAGGCAAGCAAACTATCACTTTCGGGGAGGGGGAAAAAGAAGGAGGGGGAGGGGGAATAGCAGGAGCTGGACTTACTCTACCTTAACAAGTAGCCGGCGATGAAACTATTGTTACTATATACTCCATCGCTACTCCTATCTATTGAACTTTTCCCTCACACTCCCCCATACCAAGACTTATAGTCAAGGAATATAAGAAGAATAGGCGAGGAAAAAGTTCTAACATGTGGAAGTCGCGTAAGGCAACAAATCTTCTACTGACTGTCATGACTTAAGCAGTCAGAGAAATAATTGGATGAACCATTGATATACACAATATGGAACTTAAAAGCCTGGAGTGCCAATGTCCATCTCAAGAGGCGACTGTTTGTTCCCGTAAAAGTTTCTAGGTATATCAAAGGTTTGTGCTCCGTTTCTAAAATGAATTCTTTTCCCAGCAAATAAAATTTAAGTTTGGAGATACCCCACACAAGGGCCAAACATTCCTTTTCTATGGTGGAGTATCTCGTTTCTGTGGGAAGGAGTTTCCGGCTTAGGAAACATACAGGGAAGGGAGTACCATCATGGTATTGTAGTAACACCGCACCTAAGCCAGTATTGGAGGCATCAGTTCTTAAACAAAATGTTTTATTAATATCTGGAATCTTAAGTATAGGGTCTTTCGAGAAGATATTTTTAATCTCATTAAACTTTTCCCGAGCTACGTCGGAAAGTTCAAGAGGTTCCTTCACAGACTTTTTAAGGAAGTCGGATAAGATGCCTGTAAGATCAGTATGGTTCGGGATAAACTGTGCATAAAAATTTACAGAACCAAGAAAGCTACACATGACCTTCTTGGTTTTGGGGAATTTAAATTTTAATAAAGCTTTGATCTTACTGGGGAGAGGCTGCAAAGAGTTATTAGAAAGTATCAGTCCAAGATATCTAATCCTGTTATACCCAAGGAAGCATTTCTTCGGCTTGGCAGTGAGGCCATGTGAGCGTAACCTATGCAAAACTGATGTTAATGTTTGGATATGTTCACCCCACGTGGATGTCATTACGTAAATGTTATCAAAATAAACTGAAACATTTGGCATATTACCCAAGACCTTTCTCATCAGTCTCACGTAGGTAGCACAGGCAGTTACCAAACTGAAGGGCATAGTTCTATATTGCATCAGTCCTTGGTGTGTAGGAAAAGTGGTGTACTGCTTAGAAGAACGATCTAACATTACTTGATGATAGGCCTGCGCAATATCAATCTCTGAAAAGAAGGAAGAGTCAAAAAATTTGTGTAGATCGCTATCTATTAAGGGCATAGGCTCAGCATCCCACCGAGTTATAGCATTAAGGCCTCTGATGTCAATAGCAAGTCTATATGAATTATCCTCCTTCTTAACCATGACTACTGGTGAACAATATGAAGATACTGAAGGTTCAATGATCTTTAGTTTTAATAATTTGTCTACCTCTCAGTCAAATGCATCCCTAAGGTGAACTGGAACTGGGTATAATTTTCGTTTGATAGGATTGTCTGTCACTAAGCCAATCTTATGGACTACCGTGGAGGTAACACCTGGAATATCAGTAAAGTCGTCTGAAAAGTTACTCACACATTGAAGTAGTTCATGTCTCTTATGGTCATCCAAAGATTCATTAATATTAATGTTGGTTGCGCCTGAGTGGTCAAGAGTCACCAAGTCATGTAGTTCTTCATCATAGTCTAAGTTAGAGGTGTCAATTACGCACACCTTACATTCTTCAGTTGTTTTATCAAGTTCGTGTGGAAAAACTAAGTCAAAGTTATTAAGGCAGTTAACCGAATTTCTTTGCTAATATTTCTTAAGGATGTTGATATGATAAAGCTTAGGTTTCCCCTTGACTTCTATGAGGTAATCAACTTTCCCACAAATTTTTAATACTTTATATGGACCTTTCCATGCTACTAATAATTTATTTGACTTGATAGGCAAAAGTACCAGAATTCATCCCTACTTTAAAACTTCTCCTCTGACTTTTGGAATCAAAATAGGTTTTGTACTGGTCCATTGACAAGTGTAAGTTTTTCGAAACTATGTCAGAGGTCTCCTCAAGTTTGGATCTAAGGTCAAGGAGAAACTGGCAAGAAGACTGAACCTCAGCATTTACCTCCTCATTAGTCCATAAGTCATGAAGGATGGCCAATGGACCTCTGGCCTGTCTACCATAGAGAAATTCAAAAGGTGAAAACCCCAAAGAGTCACTGGGAACTTCCCTCATGGCAAACAAAGCACAGGGTAGGTAACGATGCCACTCCTTAGGTTTAAGGGAGCAAAGTTTCCTTAAAATGGACTTGAGAATCGAATGCTGGCGCTCAATCCTCCCATTACAGCTGGGATGATAGGGTGTGGTGAAGAGAGGCTTCACTCCCAGAAGTTGGTATAGATGTTGCATTAAGTCAGATGTGAATTGTGTCCCACGGTCAGGCAAAATTTCTCTAGGGATGCCCTCTCTGGAGAAGATGGACAAAAGTGCTTCAGCCATCTCTGTAGTGGTTATGGTCTTTAAGGGTATGGCTTCAGGGAAACTTGAAGCATAATCAACTAATGTTAATATATATCTATGTCCCCCAGATGAAAGTGGAGATAAATGACCAATGATGTCAATAGCTACTCTTCCGAAAGGTACCGTAAAGACTGGCATTTTGACCTTAGGTTCTCGCCTGGTACCTCGGGAGGATGACAGTTGGCAAACTTTACACGATCTACAATAGGTAGTGACATCTGAGAACATTTTTGGCTAAAAATAGGTTTCCCTAATTTTATTTAAGGTTTTACGATGCGAGAAATGTCCGGCCACTGGCAGGTCATGAGCCATTTTAAGAACAGTCTCTCTGCATTGACTTGGAACAACTAAGATGGAATAGTCTATCTCATCTGAATTTAATTTGAATACTGACTTGTACAATATACCTTTTATATATTCAAATTTATACAAAAAGTTTTCCTTTGGATAACTTGATTTTGTTTAGCGGCATTATGGCAATTCTGAAGAGAAGGGCAATTACGTTGTAAATTGACAAAGGAGTCCTTCGATATATCTAAAGGCTTAAAATCAGGGAAAATAAAAGGATGGATAGTAGGAGAAGCCTGGGCTTTGGTCTGAGCCCTAGTCAAGACATTTATGGTATCGGAGGTGATACCTTCACTTTCATCTAATAAGTGAACCGGTGATCCTACTACCTCGCTTTCGAGAGAAGCATCACTGGTTTTTAATCCCACATGAATCTCACGAGACATTGTCTCATCTGAACTTTCGAGGGGCTTCTTTGATTCCACAGGAAGAAGATCTGAAAAGCTTACATGCAACTTTGGTGATGAAAGGTCAATCTCAGAAGGAAGAATTGCACCTTTTACATTACCTATTAGTACGGAGCAAGAAGTGATGGGAGCTAGTATGGCTTCAGACCAACCTGTGAACCATTTAGACCTAATGTAACAACGGATGGAAGGAAAAGTGTTCGTATGGCCCAAGTAGTCTGAAAGTATAGCAGAGGAATGAGTTTCTTTAAGGTTAGGGAACAGCTTATCAGAAATGACTATACATGTGCATCCAGTGTCTCGTAAAATGGTAGATACATTAAGTCCATTAACTGTTCCTGAACAGAAGGGTGCTTGGTCATTACAGTCTTTAAAACATCTTCCAACTTTTTGGACATTCTTAGAAGGACAATCTGGACGTTTATGTCCCTTAACACCACATAAATGACAAGCAGGAATAAAAGAAGTCATTTTACTTTCCACTAGAGGCTTTGATTTCTTAAGGTCTGATGAACCCTTGCCCTTAGGGTTCGATCCCTTTAGGTCTTTATAGGAATTGTTAGCCTCAGCATACAGGTCAGCAGCCTCAGCAACTTCCTCAGCTTTAATCAGGTTACGTTCTCTAATGAATGTTCGTATCTGGTGAGGAAGAGCTGTCAGGAACTGGTCAGCAACCATGAAGTCTCTGAGAGATTCATAACTGTGATCAATTCCTGAACTCTCTTTCCAAAAGTCGAACAAACGAAAGAGTGTTACCTGTAACTGCTGAAAGTTCTGGCCAGGCTATAAGGTGGCATACCTGAAATCTTTCCTGTAAGAATTAGTGGTTCTTTGATATGCTTTAAGGATTGCCTTCTTCAGTAGGTTATAATTACACATAATATCCTGTGACAAAGTTGCATAGATATTCAAAGCGGTACCAGAAAATAACATTCCTAACCTGGTAGCCCAGGTGTCAGCAGGCCATTCACAGAGGGTAGCTGTATTTTCAAACCTGATAATGTATGAAGTTATGTCTTCCCCCTCTGTGAAGGGAGGTAAATTAGGTGTTGGAATATGTGCACTAGCTGCATGATGTTCAATTACTCCTTCCTCTAATTGTTGTTGTGTAAGAGTTAACTTTTTATTCTCTAATTCAAGGCGAGCTTTTTCGAGCTCGCGATCCTTTTCTCTCTCTATTAACTCAAGTTCTCGATCTTTCTCCTCACGTTCTTTAGCTTTTTCCTCATGTTCTCTAGCTTTTTCCTCAACTTCTTTATCCTTTGCTCTTTCCTCAAGTTCTCTTATTTTAGCCTGTTCCTCACGTATTGTAGCCTATTCCTCATGTTCTCTAGCTCTTTCTTCACGATCAAGTCTATCATGCTCCTTTTTGTCTTCTCTTTCTCTTTCTAATCGTCTTTCTTGGATTTCTCTCTCAATTCTCTCTCTCTCTCTCCTTTTTCTCTTCTCTTTCTATTCTCTCTCTCTCCTTTTCTTCTTCTCTCTCCCTTTCTAACTGTCTCTCTTCTCTCTCAATTCTCTCTCTTTCAAGTCTTTCCTGGATCTTAGCACTAATGAAAGATTCTAAATTTTTCCCTGTTGTTCCTAACTTACTTCCAGCGTTCATCCAAAACTGGTATTCCTCCGTACTTGCAAGAAATAAGGGGAAATAAGATAGGTATTAAAGAAAACAGAGGATTCAATTCCTGCTCCACTCAAACTGTAAATAAACCAGAGGGCTCGATCCCTACTTCAATTAAAAAATATGCATTAATTAAAACGAAGGGTTCTATGCCGGCTCCGAGCAAACAGTAAATAGAATGGGGTCACTTGACCATCCAATCTTCTCACCAACAAATCAAGAGTGTCCTATGACAGTTCCCTTGATATAATAAAGCGCTCAATGAAACAAATTGTCACTGGAAAATCTCGGGTCCCTAGAGTCTAATCCTCCAAAGTGTTTCAAGCTCACACAAAAATAGATGGCAGAATTAACTAGTATTCCTGCCTTGACTTGATTTACAATAAATTGAGACTATAACAATCACCAAATCTTTTAAATACCTGTACTGTAGTCCTACAATAGAGAATGATTACTCATGGCTGGTGGTAACCGTCTGTGGTATGCAGCGTTGAAGTTCCAAGGGTAGATTCGAGATGGAATTGAATCTTGATTCAGTAGAGTTGATCCTGGCAAAGTCGCCACTTGTTAAGGCTTACTCAGCCCTGTAACAACTTCAGACAGTATTACCAAGGCTGGCTCCTCCTCAGGAAAATTAATGAATATAAAAAGAAATAATAGCAGACAATCATAAACGCTTTATTATATAGAAAATATAAAATATAGAACACTTAAATATGAAATATTAATCCTACATTAAAGAAAATGAAAAATGAAAAATATAAATGATAACTGAATTCAACGCTAATATAAAACTTGGGTGTCTGGTGTTGGTGACACTGCGTGTTGTTGAAATCGTAGCCATTGCGAATGATGGGGGAGGGGGGGGTCGCAGGTGTTGGTTACAACCCACTGGCTAGTTCTTCACAGTATAGCCGTGATTAATCTTTCCAGATGACAGGAAAGCATGTTTTTTTCCACTGCAATGATGAGGGGTTATATCCTGCTACTTGCATACACAAACAGGTAAGTGGATCAGAATTTGGGACATCTCAGAACGTTAGTCCATCTCCTTCAATTCTACTCGTTGATTGGCAGGTGACCCTCTCTGTCATCCAAGCTGGAAAGATAGACAGGTTACCCACTGCTTAAGAAATCACTCTCCATGATAAGTACAATACCTGAAAGACGTGGTGATTATTACAACAGTCAACTTAGAGCAAGACTGAAAGGACTAAGTTTATTATTGGTCAAAAGTGAAGCTTTCAACCAATAAATCCACTAGAATACAAGGCAGGCATGTACTTACAGTAGTGCTGGGAGCTGTGAGTCTAGTGATTACTGTTTGAACCGGAGCCCCACACGTCACCTTTCGGGGGGGGGGAGAAAGAGGGGAAGGGATAGAGGGAGCTAGACTGACCCTACCTTAACAAGCAGCCAGCAATCAAGCTATCACTTTTGGGGTGGGGGAAAAAAGGCAGGAATAGCGGGAGCTAGACTTACCTTACCTTAACAAGTAGCCGGCAAGCAAACTATCACTTTTGGGGGGAGGGAAAAAAAAGGAGAGGGGAGGGAATAGCGGGAGCTGGACTTACCCTACCCTAACAAGTAGCCAGCAATGAAACTATTGTTACTATATACTCCATTGCTACTCCTATCTATTGAACTTTTCTCTCACAGGACCCATGGGGAGATGTTGTCCGGTCCCATTGCCTTTGAGGTATCGATATCCCTTAGCAGTTTCTTTACCTCCTCTTCATCTGTATGTATGTCATCCAACACTTGTTGGTATATTCCTTGCTGGTGTCCCCATCTTGTCTGTCCCCCGAGAGGCCTTCCTGTCTCCACTGTAAATACTTCCTTAAATCTCATGCTGAGTTCCTCACATACATCTTGATCATTTCTTGTGAGTTCCCCACCTTCTTTCCTGAGCCTTATCACCTGGTCTTTGACTGTTGTCTTCCTCCTAATGTGGCTATACAGCAGTTTTGGGTCAGACTTGACTTTCGATGCTATGTCGTTTTTGTACTGTCGCTGGGCCTCCCTCCTTATCTGTGCATACTCGTTTCTGGCTCTTCTACTAATCTCCTTATTTTCCTGGGTCCTTTGCCTCCTGTACCTTTTCCATTCTCTGGTGCACTTAGTTTTTGCCTCCGTACACCTTCTGGTAAACCAAGGACTCGCTTTGGTCTTCCTATTATTTATGTTTCTCTTGGGAACAAACCTTTCCTCTGCCTCCTTGCACTTTGTTGCTACTTATTCCATTATCTCGTTTACTGATTTTACTACCAAGTCTCTGTCCCACTGAACCTCCTGCAGGAAATTCCTCATACCTGTGTAGTCCCCCCTTTTGCAGTTTGGATTTTCCCATTCAGTTCCTGTTACCTTCTCCACTTGTAACTCTGCTATATAATCAAAACTCAGAACTATGTGATCGCTAGCTCCAAGGGGCCTCTAGTAAGTGATGTCCTCAATGTCTGAACTGCTCAGGGTGAACACAAGATCCAGTCTTGCTGGCTCATCCTCCCCTCTCTCTCTGGTAGTGTCCCTGACATGTTGATGCATGAGGTTTTCAAGTACCATATCCATCATCTTGGCTCTCCATGTTTCGGGACCCCCATGTGGCTCCAGGTTTTCCCAGTCGATCTCCCCGTGGTTGAAATCGCCCATTACCAGTAACTTTGCTCTGCTCAAGTGAGCTCTTGCCACCTCAGCCAGTGTGTCCACCATTGCCCTGCTGATTTCTTCATACTCCTCTCTTGGCCTCCTGCAGTTCTGTGGTGGGTTATACATCACTCCAATGACTACTTTATGTTCTCCTGACTGAATTGTGCCTACTATGAAGTCTCTTTCTCCAGTCACGTCCATGCCTTCCATTTCCTCAAATTCCCATCCATTTTTAATGAGCAGTGCAACTCCTCCTCCCCCTCTACACCTTCTATCTTTTCTCAGGATCTGATATCCCAGTGGGAAGATTGTGTCTGTTATTGTCTCACTGAGTTTTGTTTCTGTGACTGCTATGGTATCTGGGGATTTTTCACTGATTCTTTCGTGCCAATCCTCATGTTTATTCGTTATTCCGACCATGTTTTTATACCAAGCTTTCAGCTTCTTTTCTATCACTGTGGTCCTGCAAGAATATTCGGGTTGGGGGAACGGGAGCCTTGGTGGGGGCCTATGGGGGGGCTGTGGTATAGATGGGGTTTGTGATGATAGGGGTGTGGTTAGAATGCCCATAAGGGACAGCTGTTGGGGTGAGGTTAGTGATGTGAGTGTTGCTGGAAGAGGGAACAGTGAGTGGGTTTTGGTTTTGGTTGCTCAGTTGCATTAGGATTGTCGCGGTTGGAGTCTTTCAGTGGGAGATTCTGCGGGATGTGTTTGCATTTCCTCCTGTGTCTGGGTCCTGCTCATCTTCATCATTACCTCTCATTTCTCCTTGTCTCTGTGCCCTCTCTTTCAGTGTAGTCCTTTCTTCTTTTGTTCTGTCGCGATCGAGGTATACTCTCTGGTACCCCTGTATGTCCCTCAGTCGTGCTTTCTTTTGCAGAATCCTGGTTCAAACTGATTCTTCCTTGAAAATTACTTTGACAGGCCATATCCTTCCACTTGCAAACCACCCAATTCTCCAAAAATTTGTCACCTGGGTCGTATCGTCCTCACCTATTGTTTTCATGATGCCTTCTATCATTTTTTCCTCCTCCTGTTTTATTTCTTCGGAGTTGTCCCCCTTGGCTTTTTGGAGCCCATAGATAAAAACTGACCTCTCCCTTTCCTCCTTCCACTGAGTCTCCATTTGCATCCTCTAAGGTGTTTTGTTTCTTTCCATTGAAATGTTCTTGCCTTAAGTCCCTGTCCTATCTGAAACTTCTATTCTCAGGGAACTGTCTTTCATGATCAGCTGTTCCTTGCTACTGCAGTTGGCTGTTAGAGTCTCTGCATATAACATACCTTCATTGTATTCGGACCAGTCATTTGATCTTAGTATGCTCCTCGTCTTTTCCCTGGCCCCACGTGGGTCTGATAGGGCCTTCACATATGGCATATCTCTTTTGTTTCTTACCATCCCCTTGTCTGTGCCTGACCTAGAATTTCCAGTTGTTGCATCTGAATTGCCATTTGTCTCTCTAATCTGTTTTAGGTTTTTCAGTTTCTCTTCAAAGCACTGTATCCTAGTTTCTGCTGCTAAGACTTGTAGCTCCCACATCCTGCACTCTTCAGCTATCTGCTCCTCCATTATCTTGCCAAGCTCTTTTATCCTCCTTCCCCACTCTTCCTCCCATTTTTGGAGCTCTAACTCCCAATCTTTCCTCCTTGGTTCGTCCACCAGATCTCTGGTTTTCCGCCCTCTAGGGCCACCCATTTTTTTTTTTTGGTTTTTATTACCACAGAAAGAACCTTATGTATTTTACCACAGAGAGATATTTATGTGTTTTCAGAATGTGTGTGTGTGGGGGAGGGACAAGGCTATAGAAGAGAGAGAGAAAATATGAGGGGGATGGCTAGAGTAGGGAGAGAGTGAGTAAGAGGGGGAGAGTTAAAGGGTAGAATGAAGGAGAGAGAGGAGGGAGGATGGGAGTGAGGGATAAGACTAGGGGGTAGAGAGAGAAACGAGACAGGGGAGAGAAAGAGTAGAGAGAGGGAGAAAGAGAGAGAGAGATAGAGAGAGAGAGAGGGAGAGAGGAGGGTGAGGGAAAAGGCTATGAGAGAGAGAAATGCGAGGGAGGGGGAGAGCGAAAGATAGAAAGAGGGAGAGGAGAGAAGGCTAAAGAGGAGGGGGAGAGAGAGGGGGAGAGGTGGGGGAATGCAAGGGAGAGGGAGAGAAATAGAAAGAGGGAGGGGAGAGAAGGCTGAAGAGGAGGGTGGGAGAGAGAGGGGGAGAGGTGGGGGAATGCGAGGGAGGGGGAGAGAAATAGAAAGAGGGCACAAGTACGCTCGCACCTTGAGTATGCTCCACTTTCTTGGTTTGCCTGCCCCCCCTCTCATCTGCGACTGCTTGACAGAGTAGAGAACAGAGCAAGACGTCTCATCTCTCGCCTGGACCCATCCTGGATAGATTTGCCATTTCAGCAGAGCCTTCAACATAGGAGGGATGTGGGTGGCCTTACTGTTATGTACAAGGCCAATATTGTCAAAATACCACACTTGGACCCACTTCGAGGACAGCGTGAAACAAGCTTTTATGCCACAAGACAGGCAGAAAGCAGCAACTTCACTCTGGCTGTACCCTTCTCCAGAACATCACTCCATCTGAGATCATACATACCCAGGATGACTCGAGTATGGAACACATTCGTACAGGATAATGATGTCAACGAGATAAAGTCAGTTGATCAAATGAAAATGCTGGCCCACAGATGGCTCCAACTTCATCCTGTTTCCTACTTGTATGTCTCATAACAATAAAAATGCTTTCAAATGAGCTGATGTAGGTAACAGCTCTTAGCTTGCCAATAAAGTTAGGAATCCTTAACCTGTAAATAGCTGTCAATAAAGCTAGGGATCCTTAACCTTGTCAAACCCTGTGTAAAAAAAAAAAAAAAAAAAAAAAAAAAAAAAAAAAAAAAAAGAGGGAGGGGAGAGAAGGCTGAAGAGGAGGGTGGGAGAGAGAGGGGGAGAGGTGGGGGAATGCGAGGGAGGGGGAGAGAGAAAGATAGAAAGAGGAAGGGGAGAGAAGGCTGAAGAGGAGGGTGGGAGAGAGAGGGAGAGGTGGGGGAACATGAGGGAGGGGGAGAGAGAAAGATAGAAAGAGGGAAGGGAGAGAAGGCAGAGGAGGAGGGTGGGAGAGAGAGAGGGAGAGGTGGGGGGACGCGGTCAAAATCCAAGGGTCAGCTGTGTGGGTGTGTGTGTTCTCACCTAGTTGTGGTTTCAGGGGTCGAGACTCAGCTCCTGGCCCCGAGTGTGTGTGCGTGTGTGTGTGTGTGTGTGTGCCTGTGTTTGTGAGCACGTCAGTTGTTTATATGTCCCAGAAATACACCTCACCTTTAAGTATCCATAATACTAATAAAATACCATTAATACTGAGAGTAATTCTAATAATTATAATACTAGTGTGTGTTAAAGAGTCTTTCTTTCGCCCAGTTGTGTACTACCTTATACTACAAGTGTACCCAATACTTGCTTCTCAGATTGTACTGTCTTTGTGTCTTAAAACCTTATCTCTTAAAACTGTTGTTAGTCCTATTGGCCCCAACTTACTCCTCCTGCCTATTCCTTGCTCCTACAAATTTTATCTTCCTACTACTGCTAGGTGTTGTGTGTATGATAATCACTGTGGAGCAGGGTATGTGACAGCCAGCTACCAGTGATCGTAGGGCCTTCTCTATCACTCAAAACTTCCCCTTAAGATTAACTAAGCAATGATATATTCAGTGGTACAAAAATTATTATAAAACAGATAACAATTTAGTACAAATGAGTATTACAAAGACAGGTCATATGGTCATTTACTGTGTTGCTGTGTAATCAGTAGAATGGAGTATTCTGTTAGGTAATGAAGTTAAATAGTAACAAAGCTTGACTGGGTCACAGGTTGATATTTATGAGATACAATAATGAGATACATATATGAGATACAATTTATGAGATACAATTATTCAGTATTTATTCAGTTGTGGGTGAGTAAGTGATTTTTGAGAAGAGACTTGAATTTATAAACAGTGTTTCTTTTATATTCACAGGTAATGAATTCCAGATTTTAGGGCCTTTTATGTGCATTGAGATTTTGCATAGCGTGCGATGGTCACGAGGAACATCAAAGAGTGATCTGTGTCTTGTGTTATGGTCATGTGTTCTGTTGAGGTTGGTAAGATGTATGATGGTAGGGTTTATGTAAGAGTTAAGTGTTTTATGTATGTAGTAGATGCAGTAATAAGTATGGATGTTTTGTATTCTGAGTAGGTTTAGAGTTTTGAATATTGGTGGAGTGTGCTGTCTGTAGTGGGAATTTGTTATCATTCTGACTGCAGCCTTTTGTTGGGTGATTAGTGGTCTGAGATGGTTTATTGTTGTTGAGCCCCATGCACAAATTCCATAGGTGAGATAGGGGTAAATAAGTGAGTGATATAGGGCCAGGAGGGCTGACTGTGGAACATAGTACCGTATCTTCGATAGTATGCCTACGGTCTTGGAATTTTTTTTGGAAATTTGTTGTATATGTGTTTGAAATTTGAGTCTACTATCAAGGTGGATTCCTAGGAATTTTCCCTCTGTGAGTTTTGTGATAGGTGATCCATTTATCATTATGTTAAGAGACACATCTGCAGCTCTGTTACCAAACTGAATGTAGTAGGTTTTGTCAATGTTTAGAGTAAGTTTGTTGGTCCTCATCCAGGTTGATATTTTCTGTAATTCGGTATTTACAGTATTGGCTAGCATGACTGGGCTCGGGTGGGAGTAGACATATGTAGTGTCACCTGCAAATAGTGTGGGTTTGAGTAGTTGCTATGTATTGGGAAGATCATTAATGTATATGAGAAAGAGAAGAGGGCCTAGGACACTTCCCTGTGGGACACCAACTGTAATTGGCTGTGCTGAAGAGTTTGCCCCATTTGTGTACACATATTGGCTTCTCTTGCTGAGGTATGACTTTAGGTAGTTGAGGGAGTGCCCTCTTATACTATAGTGCGACAATTTTATGTGGAGCAAGTCGTGGTCAACTGTATCGAAAGCTTTACGTAAGTCAATGAAGATCCCAGTGGGACTTCTTTTTTCTCTGTTGCTGTATAAATATGTTCTAGCATGTGGATAATAGCATCATTAGTATTTTTATTAGGCCTGAACCCAAAATGACAGGGGTTGAGTATGTTGTGGGAGACGAGGTAGGAATAGATACGCTGGACTCTGTTGGAGCGAAGGTTAGAATCATTTGTTGAAGATCATTCGTTGACCACTGCATTAGAAGCAGCCAGGATGGCTGACACATTTAAGGCCAACCGCTCCTTGTCCGAGCGGTCTAATCTTTCTTCCCAACAGCCTGGCATGAATAGAGATCGTCATATACAAGTCCCTGACTGAAGGATGAAGTGGTAGGCTGAAAGTGAACAACAACGCTGACCAACTAATTCGTCTGGTGAGCAACGACATCGAACTCTCGGTCAACTCAGTACCCCGAGTGGCGCCAGTCATAAAATTAAGAAGGAGCCAAATTAAAGTATGAGGTAGTCTGTTATCGTTGTCTCAAACCAGGCCATGTAAAATCCAACTGCGCAATTATGCCCCAACCCTAAGGGAAAATAAACATCCTACCTTTCCAGATGAACTAAAAAGAAGTAGAATATGATATGGTACCATATTACAATACATTCCACATCTCCTTTCAGGAGAATGAAAAAAAATGAAGTAACCATTTTTAGAGATATCAAGGCTTATTATTCACTTATAAGAGAGGGAGTACTCCCACTTTCTGAAAAAAAAGTCATTGCACTCCTCCATCCTCTTAGAAGCACTTAGAAGACATGTATTTTCTGTTCCTTTATGTAAGATATATGTGCAGAGCAAGTATTAAAGAGGATATTTAAATGTAGGTATTTCTGAGGGATTCCTTATGAAAGATGTCGTGTTATTACTGGGTAATAACATTCTTAATTCGACAAAATGTCCAGAACCTACTGTGACTAATTCTTCTCTGATGTTGATAATTCGTGCAAATTCCCAAGGGATGTCTATCGAGAATGCTGACCCATCCTTGGACGATTCAGATCTAGGGCTAGACAATTTGTTTTGTGAGGAAAACTGGTCATAGCCTCGTAAATTTAGTGAAAAGTCCCAGAACAAACCTTCCTACTCTAGGGTTGCAGGATTGTCAAATATCATTTTGTCCATGCCCGAGGGACTGTCCTTTCGGGAAGAACAGCAAAGAGATCTTCCCTTAAACTTCGCTTTTTAGGCAGCCATGGGTGAACCCCATTCAGATTACCCAGTCAAAAATGAAATTAAATACAGTCTACTGCTCTGCACAGAGACTGGTAACGAGGTAGAGAAAAGCCCAAAATTAGATAGACTGGTAGTTTCATAGCCCACAATTCCTCTTTAGGAGGTTATTTGGGAATTACAAAAGAGTTTTACTGGCCCAAAATAAGGCGGATGTGAAGAATAACATCCGCTCTTGACGGGATGGCAACAAGTAGGTAAACCTGAACACCCCATTAAACCTGCGCCACTTCATCCCATATCTGCAGGTGGAGAACTTTTTGTCAAGCTAATCACTGATTGTGTGGGACCATTACCAAAATCCAAGTTAGTTAACCACTACCTATTTACTATCATAGATAAAGCTACTAGGTATCCGGAAGCAGTCCCAATGCACAGTATAAACACTAAAACCATTCTTAAAGCCATAACAAAATTTATATCTTACTTTAGCATTCCGGAGTCTATCTAGAGTGACCAGGATACTAACTTAACAGCCAAAACTTCAAGAGAAGTTTTAACTTGACTAGGTATAGGTATAATTCATAAATTATCCACTGACTATTATCCTCAGTCCCAAGGCGCCTTGGAAAGATTTCATCAGACGTTTTAAAACAATGATGAGAACTTTTTGCATGAAGTTTCCTACAGACTGGGATGAATCACTTCCTCTGTTGCTGTTTGCAATAAGTGAAACGGTACAGAAATCAACAGGGTACAGTCCATTTGAGCTAATCTTCAGGCACAAAGTAAAAAATCTTCTGCAAGTGCTCAAGGAAGTATGGACAGAAGACACCTGCATAACACTCTTAGGCTAACTTAAAATCTGCTCCAAACACTATGAAACAGAGGAATGGCAGAAAGGCAAAGTTTCGCTCCTTCAATCCAGGAGACAAGGTGTTGGTACAGAAACCTGTACTTCGCCTGTTACGGGGTACTGTAAAGAAATATTCATATAAAATAACGCTCAATATATAATGTCATTTTCCGTGTTACATAGTTCTGGGTTTGTACTGAATCCGAAAGCATATTGTTCCCGGGAAGTTAGAGTGGCCAGGACACAGGAGCAGATGACGTGTGGTGAGAGTCAGTTGGTGGAGCACAACACTTACAATAAGATGTCCTAATACATCACGGTTGTTTAATGGTTTGTTTGGTAAGCTGAAAGCGGGTGGTTAAATGATATATTTCGGAGGCTTCTTACTTTACTGTTAAGTCGTGGCGGGTACACAGGCTTGTGTGTTGTACCCATGGCCCGGGAGGACCATCCTACGAGAGAGAGCTGCTAGTAGACCTTATGTCTTCCTGCTAGGCCACTGTGTGAGTGAGAGTGTGGCAAGGACCGGCAGGCTGGCGTGCCCACTGAGAGGCCTGGCTACAGAGGGCAACACTTGAGTGGCGCAAAATACGAACTAAGCTGGCAGACAGCATGGGCTGTCTGTGCAGACAGTACAGGCTGTCTACATATGCTCGGCCACCTACCGCGCATCGTCCTGACACGACAATACTGGTGGTAAAAGGAACTTGGTCTCTCTCTCGTAGGCACAGGGTACATAACAAAATAAAAACATATATATACATATGGACATGGAAAAAAAACTTCCTACAGGGAGGAAAGAAAAAACATATGGGGCGTGCTAAACATCGTGGTCATAGGCAGTGAGCGTCGATGGGCATCACTGCACGCCTTCCTGCGTCTGGACAGATACCGCAGCACAGGAGACTTTGCTGCGGCTGAGCTGTGACGTAACAAGGTACGGTCTCCTCTGGAATGGTGAAGCAGACATCGTAGGAGTCGCTGCAGGTTTCACTCAACCTGGGGTACAACATGCTGGTGCCCTCGAGTGAGGCGTCGACAAAACTCGGCAACTAGGCAGGACTTCTGGCAAGCGACTCAGGAGGACACTTCTCGACTAGTACTGTCGCTGGGCTGTCACTGCCGATGAGCGTGGAGCGAGTTGTGGCAGAGACGACTGGGCGAAACATCTGGGAGTCATAACATCATACACCAGACTGCAGTGAGTGAGCTAGCAGTCAAAGTGACATCATCTTTGTGCAGGCTGCTCACTGAAGCTTGTGACACGAGGCTGACACAGTGCCTGCCGACAGTGGCTAACTGCGGCTTGGCGAGTGTCATTCTCTCGGCAGTTGGAGTTAAAGCAGAGGTTAGTCTAAGCGTCCTCAGACTTGTTTCTCTACATATAACTGCACTCTGATGGTCTGGAGGTGAAGTGAAACAAATCTCAATGGGAATCGTAGTAGGTACGATTCTGCAGAACATCACGAGCGACGAGCATAAAAGCTTTCTATACAAGATTTCTGGATGCAGAAATCGCCACAAAACTCACCTCTGGCTTGCTGAAACAGCTGTGCTGAGCTGAGCAACAACAGCAGCAACATACAAGTGATGCTGAACACGTGACTTGGGAAACAGCATGGGACGCCGTAGCGTGGGGTCACTTACAATTCTCGGAGAATTTCGGCAAATTTCGGCCTGGATTCTGCTTGTACCTGTGTCTGGATGCTCAAACGTGCAGACACGACATCAGGATAACTCGTTGAGAGACGGATGCTTCTTGCTTGGGATGATGAAGTGAAGGTGACTTCATTCCTTCCTTCCTCTCTCCGGGCAAACACACTGCTGCGACCACCGCTGCTACCAATGTTTAACGAGATTATTTGGTGTTCTGGTAGTGGGGAGTAAATGATACGTCTTCTTCGGAGGTATTACAAAAAAGTAATTTTTAAAAGAAGATGGCAAGATTTACTCCTTTTGTAATAAAGAGTTCGGGATACATAAATACACACATTAAAATAAATTAATCTTTAATCAACTATCTTTGGTCTAGAGGTATTTGAACTGATATATAATAATATGTACATGTTACTATAATAAATTATAATTAGCATCTAACTAAAATAATAAATAATTCGTAACCCTACACAGGGTACAACTCTCTTGACACTACTGTGTCACTATATATATATATATATATATATATATATATATATCTATGCTAAAATAATAAATTATAAATAACATTTGTATAATAATAAATTACAATCAACTGCTTCTTACGACACGAGGCCAGTCACATGACACTATTCAGTGTACACTACAACCAGGCCATCTTCAATGTCCCACGACACCCTTTTCATCTCAGTGTTCCACTACGGTCCTGTGCATATCTCAGTGTTCCACTCCATCATAAGTTCCTAAGTGTCACACTACGGTCCTGGCCCAGTTCAGTGTAACACTCCAACCTTTTCTTCATGTAATGTCCCACTAAACAGCATCTGATGATTCCGGCCCACAGTTGATCAACGTAGACGGTGAGTCCACAGACATCACCGGTAGTCCAGTAAATCCTCTCCAAAGCCGGTTGACACCACTAGCCGAACACCATGCTGCAAGCTCACTGAATGCGGCCGTCAAGTAACTGAGGCCAACAGACTCAGTGAGCTGTGGTGAGCGGTTCTTCTAACGCCAGTAGATAGGTACGATTAGGTGGTCAGGTACCTACTGCGTAGATGTGTACCCTGAGGAGTTCAGGTACTTAATGTTGCTGAAGCCAGTAGACGTGTACCCTTAGGTGTTCAGGTACCTACTGCTTAGGTGCATATCCTGAGGCGCTCAGGTACATACTGTTACTAAAGCCAGTAGACTGTACCCTTAGGTGGTCAGGTACCTACTGCTTAGATGTGCACCGTGAGGCACTCAGGAACTTACTGCTCTAAGGCCGGCTCAGCAGTCCCCACATTGGGTTTGATGACGTACCCAGTGGTACTGCCGGCCGGCAGGTTAACTATTTAACTGCTAGTTTGGCAGGGGGCCACAACAGGAGGCTTCTTACTTTATTGTTAAGTCGTGGTGGGTACACAGGCTTGTGTGTTGTGCACATGGCCCGGGAGGACCATCCCACGAGAGAGAGCTGCTAGTATGCTTTGTGTCTTTCTGCTGGGCCGCTGTGTGAGAGAGAGTGTGGCAAGGGCCGGCAGGCTGGCGTGCCCACCGAGAGGCCTGGCTACAGAGGGCAACACTTGAGTACCGCGAAATATGAACTAAGCTGGCAGACAGCATGGGCTGTCTGTGCAGACAGTACAGGCTGTCTACACGGTATGCATTTAGTAGGGATGGTGTTTTTTGGTTTATACCATATGTTATTTTAGTGCTCTCATGTTTATTTGAAAGGCCCTAGTATGCAGAGGCCTGTTTATGCAAGAGTACTGTATGGTGTTTTGCCTGCTGGTAATTAATCTACTAGGCAGAAGTGAAGACATATTATGTATATATATATATATATATATATATATATATATATATATATATATATATATATATATATATATATATATATATATATATATATATATATATATATATATATATATATATATATATATATATATATATATATATATATATATATATATATATATATATATATATATATATATATATATATATACAATTTTTTTTCCGATCGTTGTGCTATACACTTGGGAGAATCCACTTGAATTTGTCTTTGGTTCTCTAGCTACTTAAATTTCACACTGGTGTTAAGCCTTCCCAATCTCCTTCTTTACACTATATTGGTCAATAAGGTTAACCTCTTCTCTTCTGATGCTCCTATAAATTCCTCTTTTAACTCCTAATAGACTCTATATACTTTCGGCATCTTGTATTTTATTAATAAAGAAGTCTTAGTAACGATCCTTTCGTTATTTGTAGTAATTATAATTATCGCCCATAGAATCATTGAATATAATTAAACCAGTCGGAATTAGACGTGTATTATAATCGGCAGAACAAAAATCGGGGACTTTTACTGAATTATCCTTATTCTCATACTCCCAGGTAATATTAAAGGTAATAGATTTATGATGACTTACACGAGGCTGTTCAGTGATCTCTAAATTTTTTTTATTAACACACTGGCCGATTCCCACCAAGGCGGGGTGGCTCGAAAAAGAAAAAGTTTCACCATCATTCGCTCCATCACTGTCTTGCCAGAAGGGTGCTTTACACTACAGTTTTTAAACTGTAACATTAACACCCCTCCTTCAGAGTGCAGGCACTGTACTTTCCATCTCCAGGACTCAAGTCCGGCCTGCCGGTTTCCTTGAATCCCTTCATAAATGTTACTTTGCTCACACTCCAACAGCACGTCAAGTATTAAAAGCCATTTGTCTCCATTCACTCCTATCAAACACGCTCACGCATGCCTGCTGGAAGTCCAAGCCCCTCGCACACAAAACCTCCTTTACCCCTTCCCTCCAACCTTTCCTAGGCCGACCCATACCCCGCCTTCCTTCCACTACAGACTGATACACTCTTGAAGTCATTCTGTTTCGCTCCATTCTCTCTACATGTCCGAACCACCTCAACAACCCTTCCTCAGCCCTCTGGACAACAGTTTTGGTAATCCTGCACCTCCTCCTAACTTCAAAACTAAGAATTCTCTGCATTATATTCACACCACACATTGCCCTCAGACATGGCATCTCAAATGCCTCCAGCCTTCTCCTCGCTGCAACATTCATCACCCATGCTTCACACCCATATAAAAGCGTTGGTAAAACTATACTCTCATACATTCCCCTCTTTGCATCCAAGGACAAAGTTCTTTGTCTCCACAGACTCCTAAGTGCACCGCTCACCCTTTTCCCCTCATCAATTCTATGATTTACCTCATCTTTCATAGACCCATCCACTGACACGTCCACTCCCAAATATCTGAATACATTCACCTCCTCCATATTCTCTCCCTCCAATCTGATATCCAATCTTTCATCACATAATCTTTTTGTTATCCTAATAACCTTACTCTTTCCTGTATTCATTTTTAATTTTCTTCTTTTGCATACCCTACCAAATTCATCCACCAACCTCTGCAACTTCTCTTCAGAATCTCCCAAGAGCACAGTGTAATCAGCAAAGAGCAACTGTGTGAACTCCCACTTTATGTGTGATTCTTTATCTTTTAACTCCACGTCTCTTGCCAAGACCCACGCATTTACTTCTCTTACAACCCCCATCTATAAATATATTAAACAACCACTGTGACATCACACATCCTTGTCTAAGGCCTACTTTTACTGGGAAATAATCTCCCTCTTTCGTACATACTCTAACTTGAGCCTCACTATCCTCGTAAAAACTCTTCACTGCTTTCAGTAACCTACCTCCTACACCATACACCTGCAACATCTGCCACATTGCCCCCTATCCGCCCTGTCATACGCCTTTTCCAAATCCATAAATGCCACAAAAACCTCTTTAGCCTTATCTAAATACTGTTCATTTACATGCTTCACTGTAAACACATGATCGACACACCCCCTACCTTTCCTAAAGCCTCATTGTTCACCTGCTATCCTATTTTCCGTCTTACTCTTAATTCTTTCAATAATAACTCTACCATACACTTTACCAGGTATACTCAACAGACTTATCCCTCTATAATTTTTGCACTCTCTTTTGTCCCCTTTGCCTTTATACAGAGGAACTATGAATGCTCTCTGCCAATCCCTAGGTACCTTACCCTCTTCCATACATTTATTAAATAATTGCGCCAACCACTTCAAAACTATATCCCCACCTGCTTTTAACATTTCTATCTTCATCCTATCAATCCCGGCTGCCTTACCCCCTTTCATTTTACCTACTGCCTCACGAACTTCCCCCACACTCACAACTGGCTCTTCCTCACTCCTACAAGATGTTATTCCTCCTTGCCCTATACACGAAATCACAGCTTCCCTATCTTCATCAACATTTAGCAATTCCTCAAAATATTCCCTCCATCTTCCCAATACCTCTAACTCTCCATTTAATAACTCTCCTATTTTTAATTGACAAATCCATTTGTCCTCTAGGCTTCCTTAACTTGTTAATCTCACTCCAAAACTTTTTCTTATTTTCAACAAAATTTGTTGATAACATCTCACCCACTCTCTCATTTGCTCTCTTTTTACATTGCTTCACCACTCTCTTAACCTCTCTCTTTTTCTCCATATACTCTTCTCTCCTTGCATCACTTCTACTTTGTAAAAACCTCTCATATGCTAACTTTTTCTCCCTTACTACTCTTTTTACATCATCATTCCACCAATCGCTCCTCTTCCTTCGCGCACCCACTTTCCTGTAACCACAAACTTCTGCTGAACTCTCTAACACTACATTTTTAAACCTACCCCATACCTCTTCGACCCCATTGCCTATGCTCTCATTAGCCCATCTATCCCCCAATAGCTGTTTATATCTTACCCTAACTGTCTCTTCTTTTAGTTTATAAACCTTAACCTCTCTCTTCCCTGATTCTTCTATTTTCCTTGTATCCCATCTACCTTTTACTCTCAGTGTAGCTACAACTAAAAAGTGATCTGATATATCTGTAGCCCCTCTGTAAACATGTACATCCTGAAGTCTACTCAGCAGTCTTTTATCTTCCAATACATAACCCAACAAACTACTGTCATTTCGCCCTACATCATATCTTGTATACTTATTTATCCTCTTTTTCTTAAAATATGTATTACCTATAACTAAACCCCTTTCTATACAAAGTTCAATCAAAGGGCTCCCATTATCA
Source organism: Cherax quadricarinatus (assembly GCF_038502225.1). Lineage (NCBI taxonomy): Eukaryota > Metazoa > Arthropoda > Malacostraca > Decapoda > Parastacidae > Cherax > Cherax quadricarinatus. The sequence goes on from NC_091306.1 coordinate 52,055,590, forward strand.
TTTACACCTGGCACCCCAAACTTACCTACCACACCCTCTCTAAAAGTTTCTCCTACTTTAGCATTCAGGTCCCCTACCACAATTACTCTCTCACTTGGTTCAAAGGCTCCTATACATTCACTTAACATCTCCCAAAATCTCTCTCTCTCCTCTACATTCCTCTCTTCTCCAGGTCCATACACGCTTATTATGACCCACTTTTCGCATCCAACCTTTACTTTAATCCACATAATTCTTGAATTTACACATTCATATTCTCTTTTCTCCTTCCATAACTGATCCTTCAACATTACTGCTACCCCTTCCTTAGCTCTAACTCTCTCAGATACTCCAGATTTAATCCCATTTATTTTCCCCCACCGAAACTCCCCTACCCCATTCAGCTTTGTTTCGCTTAGGGTCAGGACATCCAACTTCTTTTCATTCATAACATCAGCAATCATCTGTTTCTTGTCATCCGCACTACATCCACGCACATTCAAGCATCCCAGTTTTATAAAGTTTTTCTTCTCTTTTTTAGTAAATGTCTACAGGAGAAGGGGTTACTAGCCCATCGATCCCGGCATTTTAGTCGCCTCATACGACACGCATGGCTTACAGAGGAAAGATTCTTTTCCACTTCCCCATGGACAATAGAAGAAATACAGAAGAGCAAGAGCTATTTACAAAAAGGAGAAAAACCTAGATGTATGTAAATATATATGCATGTGCGTGTCTGTGAAGTGTGACCAAAGTGTAAGTAGGAGTAGCAAGATATCCCTGTTATGTAGCGTGTTTATGAGATAGAAAAAGAAACCAGCAATCCTACCATCATGCAAAACAGTTACAGGTTTCTGTTTCACAGTCATCTGGCAGGTCGTTAGTACTTCCCTGGGTGGTTGCTGTCTACCAACCTACTACCTTTATTCTCTAAATTATTTACGTGAAATTACTTATGTGACAAGACCAGGTAAAGCAAATTATTACCTCCGGTATGTTCTATTACACACTGCTTCAGTTCTGAACGTCTTCCATGAAGTCACTGGAGTCCAGTTTATCGGCCAAAGAAGTCCCATCAATTTTTCTGAAGTTTAAATCCTCTATTATTACTATGCTAGCGTCTTCAAACCCTAACAACTTTGTATCAAAGAAGTTTTCCTCTGTCGCTTTCTAAGCTTAGAGATCGGTATATTACACCTAAAATGAATATTTTTTTTTTTTAATTTTCTTTACCTAAACACATTCTCTGACTAATCCTTTGACTTTTCACGCAGCAATATTTTCTTGTACATATAGCACTGCCCTGTCTCCTTTACCTTGTATCTATTTACATGGAACAACTCAAACCTTAAATGTAGCACTCAGCAATCACATCTCGGCTCTTCAAATTAAACCAAGTCCCCGTTATTGCAGTGGCATCAACGTTTTCCATATATGCAACCAGACATAATTCGTTCATCATATTTCTGCACGTCTTCTAATCGCACAAAATATTTTGAGATTATTTTTGTCTATGCATTTTCCCTTTTCATTGTTTACTTTCAACAATACCTAGTTAAATTAAATGGCGAAGGTTACTCATAAAAACCACATTATTGCAGTCTTCATAATTTAAACAGCTCAAATCAGTTGTTCTATAATTCACTCTCCCCCCCCCCTCAAAAAACTGTGAGCTATTTTCTAGTTTTAACCCTCCCTCCACTACAATGGCCAATGCCCCCACACCTGCCCTAGATATGTGAACCCCCCCCATCCCTGGCATGCGTGTAATTTCTGTCATAGAAATTACAAAATATTTTGAGATTATTTTTGTCTATGCATTTTCCCTTTTCATTGTTTACTTTCAACAATACCTAGTTAAATTAAATGGCGAAGGTTACTCATAAAAACCACATTATTGCAGTCTTCATAATTTAAACAGCTCAAATCAGTTGTTCTATAATTCACTCTCCCCCCCCCCCTCAAAAAACTGTGAGCTATTTTCTAGTTTTAACCCTCCCTCCACTACAATGGCCAATGCCCCCACACCTGCCCTAGATATGTGAACCCCCCCCATCCCTGGCATGCGTGTAATTTCTGTCATAGAAAAGGTCCTAGTTGTCTATATATGATACTACAATGTTTTTACAGTGTTTGTCCATCCAGAAGTTAACATCTGTTGCCCTCCATAACCATTCATTTCCAACTCCTCTCCTCCTTAAAACAGCATTTATTTCAGGGTGCCCTCCCTTCTTCCTAATTATATCTATCACTGATCTATATACCATGCTAATTAGGTCCTCACTCTTGCGTCTGCCAGCATCGTTGCCTCCAACACTGTTCTCATTACCTATCAAGATGTTGTTAAGACAGTTAACAATATCCTACATCACTATCAAAGGAAAACTTACCTCTGCCTATTCCTGTCTCTAAGACAAATCGCTCTATAAATAAATTTGATGCAACTGTCCTCGATTAAAATAATGTTCTTACCTTTATTGGCGGTGTTCTTATTATTATAATCAAAAAGAAGCGCTAAGCCACAAGGGCTATACAGCGCTGCAGGGTAGGGAAGGAAGCAAGGGAATTGGATGGCAGGAGGGAGGGGGGATGATCAGCAGGTTACAGAAAACAGCGGGGCAGGGGATAGTACGGGGGTAGAGGGTAGCAAGAGATACAAGTAGAAAGGGCTGAAAGTATCAGAATTTGTGAAGTAAGTCAGTCGTTGTCAAAAAGTCAATAAGAGAGTCCGGATGAAAGGTGGGTCCATCAGCGAGAAGGGAAGGTAAAGAGAGAGCAGCGGGGCGAAGACGACGACAGAGGTAAATTCTGCGTGCTCGTTGATAAAGTGGGCAGTCCAACAGAATGTGGCTGACTGATAATGGAGCTTGGCAATTCTCACAGAGAGGAGCAAGACGCCTCTCCATGAGATATCCATGAGTAAGACGAGTATGGCCAATGCGAAGACGGGAGAGAGTAGTCTCCCAACCTCGACACTGGTGATAAGAAGACGGCCAGTAACCTATACTCGGTTTAATAGACTGAAGTTTGTTGCCGAGCATAGTAGACCAACGTTGTTGCCAACGGGTGTGAAGGTGGGAAGATATTACAGCAAAATAGTCCGTACATGGAATACCTCTATAAGAAACTGGTAGGTCATGTACTGCTGACCGCGCAGCAGTGTCTGCCTGTTCATTGCCCTGTACGTCAACATGACCAGGGACCCAACAAAAAACAATATCTTTATGCTTAGTAAAGATGCGGCGTAGCCAAAGTTGGATACGGAGGACTAAGGGGTGAGGTGTATCAAATTTTTGTATAGCCTGTAAAGCACTAAGGGAGTCTGAGACAACCACAAATGATGACACAGGCATAGATGCAATACGGATAAGTGCTGTAAGGATGGCATATAATTCAGCAGTAAAAATACTAGCTGAAGATAGTAAATGCCCTTGTACGACGCTGTCCGGAAACACTGCTGCGAATCCTACGCCGTCAGAAGACTTAGAGCCATCTGTGTACACAGCAATGGCATGAGAATGAGAGTGAAAGTGGTCAAGAAAAAGAGAGCGGGAAGCGACCGTAGACAGTTGGGCTTTCGAGCAAGGGAGGGAGAAAGAACAGACTCGAACAGCTGGAACTTCCCAGGGGGGTAGGGAAAAGTGAGATGCTACATGTACATAGAAAGGTGGTAGTTGAAGAGAAGACAAGAGCGAATGAAGGCGAAGAGAGAAGGGACGGAGTAAGCAGGGGCGGCGAACAAATAAAGAATGTCTACTAATATCAGTGACCATTCTATAAATGGAAGGATTGCGGAGATCATGAGAGCGTACATAGTAGCGCAGGCAATGGGCATCACGGCGATCGGATAAGGATGGAACGTTCGCTTCTGCATAGAGGCTTTCGACAGGGGAAGAGCGAAAAGCACCAAGGCATAAACGTAATCCTTGGTGATGAATGGGGTTAAGGCTAGAGAGAGTAGCAGGAGATGCCGCTGAATAGATCTGGTCACCATAATCAAGTTTCGATAAAATAAGGGTGGAATGTAGGTGAAGGAGGGTTCGACGATCAGCTCCCCACGAAAGATGAGCAAGGGTTTTAAGAAGGTTCAGCCGGCTGTGACAAGTTGCCTTCAGAGAGGTAATGTGAGGTTTCCAGGATAACCTACGATCAAAGAGGAGGCCCAGAAACTTGACTGTATCACGTTCAGGGATACGTGAGCCATAGAGGTACAAAGGATGATCAGAGATGACAGAGCGTCTAGTGAAAGTGATTTGGTGGGTTTTAGTGCTGGAAAATTTAAACCCATGTGTGGTGGCCCAATTGGAAACACGGTCGACTGCATGCTGGAGAGAAACTGTAAGGAGGTGACAGTCAGCGCCTGCACAGGCAATAGCGAAGTCATCAACATAGAGTGATGACCAAATATTTGATGGAAGACTAGAGGCCAAATCATTAATAGCAAGGAGAAAAAGTGTTGTGCTCAGAACACATCCCTGGGGGACACCTTCAGCTTGGACAAAGTCCGGGGAGAGCACATTATTAACCCGAACACGGAAATGCCTGTCAGTTAAAAAGTTCTTAAGGAAGGATGGTAGATTGCCTCGAAGGCCTAAGGAGTGGGCTTGGGCTAAAATATTATACCTCCAAGTTGTGTCATATGCCTTCTCAAGGTCAAAAAATATGGCAATAACTGAGTGGTTATTCGCAAAGGCATTACGAACATACGTATCCAAGCGCAGTAAGGGGTCTATGGTAGAACGTCCCTTACGAAAGCCATATTGACGAGTGGAGAGACTGTTGTGTGTCTCTAAATACCACACTAAACGTCTATTTACTAGACGTTCCATTACTTTGCAAACTGCACTGGTAAGAGCAATGGGACGATAGTGGGAGGTTTCATGTCCCGTAGTGCCTGGTTTGCGGAAAGGGAGAACAATGGCGGATTTCCACAGCTGTGGAAGAACTCCTTGTGACCAAATAAGATTGTAAAGGCGTAATAGGACTGCAAGGGCTGACTGATGTAAATGTTGTAGCATACGAATATGAATGTCGTCGGGCCCAGCTGCCGATGATCGACAAGCTGAGAGTGTTGCCTCCAGTTCTTGAAGTGTAAAAGGCACATTATACTGTTCTTCTCTGAGAGAAGAAAAGTCCAAGGGTGCTAACTCTCTGGCAGACTTTGAGGAAAGAAATGAGGGGCATAGATGGAGTCCCTGAGAAATACGGACCAGATGATTGCCAATTTCATTGGCAACATCTAGTGGGTTTGCTATATCAACACCGGCAACCCGCAGAACAGGAGCCGGGTCAGGAGAATATTTACCACTCAGTTTTCGTACTTTTTTCCAGACTGCACTCATAGAGGAAGCAGAGGTGATGGTGGAGACATAATCTCGCCAGCAAGTGCGTTTAGCGTCACGGATGACACGGCGAGCGATCGCACGCTTCTGTTTAAAATCAAGGAGTCGCTCTGTGGTTCTATTGTACCGGTACCTGCCCCATGCAGCGCGTTTCAAACGTACTGCACGAGCACAAGCAGGAGACCACCAAGGCACGCATTTCTGAGAATGCCTGCCCGAAGTTTGGGGTATAGAATGAGAAGCTGCGGTGAAAACGGAGGACGAGAAGAGGTGTAAAAGCTCATCGATGGAGGACGAAGAAGGAACCTCTTTAAAAACAGTCAGGTGTGAGTAAAGGTTCCAATTTGCCCGATTAAATTGCCAGCGTGGGGTGCGAAGAGGTGGCGAATATGAAGGGGAAGTAAGAATGATTGGGAAATGATCACTGTCATGTAAGTCCGGGAGAACAGACCAAGTAAAGTCTAATGCGGCGGAGGAAGAGCAAACTGAGAGATCGATGCAAGAGAGAGTATGAGTCCGAGGATCAAAATGGGTGTGAGTACCTGTATTTAAAACATGGAGGGGGTGGGTGGCAAGAAAAGCCTCTAACTGAATTCCACGGGAATCACAGTGAGACCCTCCCCAGAGGAAATGGTGGGCATTAAAATCACCAAGTAACAGAATCGGTGGCGGTAATGACGAAACAAGGAAGGCAAAATCCGGAATAGATAATGCCCGAGAAGGAGAGAGATATAAAGAACAGAGCGTATACCACCTATGTAAGTGGATACGGGCTGCTGTGTAATGCAGCGAAGTATGAACAAATAGCTGATGGTACGGAATATCAGTGCGGAGAAGAAGGGCACTTTCATTAAAGGTCCCATCAGGAAAAGGATCTGAAGAATACAATAAATTATAGCCTGAGATGTGAGAAATAACAGCAGAGTGTAATTTTGGTTCCTGTAAGCAAACACCAACAGGGGCAAACTGGGAGAGTAACATCTGAAGCTCACCCCGATTACCCCTGAGGCCGCGTATATTCCACTGTAAAAAGGCCATGATTGGCAATGATAAAGATACTTGAAATCCGCAGGTAAGGGTTCCTACGGACTAGAAGGGTTAGAAAAGTCCACATGCGGAGGCAGTGGAAAATGTTCAAGCAGCGAAGGAATGGTGCGCTGTGAAGAAAGGAGTTGCGCAGATGGAGCAGAGGAGAGAGGAAGAGCGGAAGGTGGATCAGTGTCCATTGATGGTTTGGTCTCTGCAATATATTCAGAGATTGCTTCAAGTGTTTCGGAATTCAGAGATGTCGTATGGGAGACAATATTGGGAATGGTAGGGGGAGGATGAGTAAAGATTGGAACTGTATTGGACTGTACCAAGGTAGGGGGGGGCGAAAGGGTGGAGGGAACTGGAGAAGCGTGGCAGGGGACAGAAGAGACAGGAACCTGGGAGGTGGCAGAAGAGGAAGAAACTTGGGAGGGAACAGGGGAGGAAGGTACATTACGAGGAGGAGGGTGAACCTCTGCACTTGTAACTGAGCCAGTGAGAGGGGAAGAACTAGGGACAGAGACAGGGAGGGTAAAATGAGGAGGTGGAAGATGGGTAGGAGGTGTTACCGGACCTTTTTTTGACTTTTGAGAAGTAGAGGGACGATTGGGAAGAGGTGTCGTACGAGGTCTCGTCGATACTGAGGCTTGTAAGAGAGAACTCGAAGAAGCGAGATTAGACTGAGGCGTTGAAGTAGGGACGTCTGAGCCGAGGACAGCAAAAGGATTAGATACAGGAGTGATTATGGGAGAGGTAACCACAGAGGTGGGTGTAGAAGATGGGATACCAGAAGTGGGGGGACGTTTTGAAACACGGGAATAAGAAACACGTGGGAGTCTCCCTTGGAGGCGGAGATGAGAAACTGCCATGGCATAAGGGAGACCTTCTGTCTCTTTGAGGTAACGGATTTCCCGCTCGTTTAAATAGACCTGACAACGGCGAGAGTACGAAGGGTGAGCCTCATGACAGTTAAGGCAAGAGGGAGATCGATTGCAAGACGTATTAGAATGGTCATCGGCACCACAGACTGGGCATTCGGCGATAGATCTGCAATATTTCGCTGGATGGCCAAATCGCCAGCAATTTCTACACTGTTGTGGTGTAGGGATCACCTTTCGAACTTGTAACCGATGTCCTGCTATATAAACGGAGGATGGGAGTTCTCGGCTGTCAAAAGTTAAACGAGCCACATTGCTAGGGTATCGTCTCCGCCCACGGGCAGGAAGAACGTAAGTGTCTACCTTGAGGATTGGGAGATCTTGGAGTTCCAGCTGTTCTAGAATGTCGGTGCCACATGTCTGGAAATTTTGTTGAACTATGGTATGGGGCAGAATAACGGTACCACTACAAGAATTGAGGGAATGATGTTTTTCAAGGGTGACAGGAACAGTATCTATATGGGAAAGACGAGAGAGCTCACGAGCCTGGGTAGCATTCTGTACGGTAATGATGCGCGTACCGCTCTTAAGAGCATGAAAAGAAATATCTTTACCAACATGGCGTAGGAGTGCCTTGCCAATACTATGGTCAGAAAGATAGGCAGTAGAGGAAGTTGGTCGTAAAGTGAAGAATTTAGTCCACTGTTCAGTCTGAAACTGAGCGTGGAAAGGTAGTGAAGGACGTGTCGATCGTTTCTGAGAAGAACGAGAAGGTGAAGGTGGAGAAGTATCATCAGCAGGTAATTGTCGTTGACGTTTAGGCGTGGGACCAGAGTTGGTCCGACGTGGAACGGGTCGGCGATTTGAAAATTGCCGCACCGTAGAGGGAGAGGCCGGAAGCATAGTCAGAGGAGAGCGAAGGTCTGATAAATCGAAGGAGTCAGTCGAGGCCTCAGTACCTGAAGCGGGTGAGGAAACAGCACCGGCAATAGGTACAGAGGCATGAGGAATGTCTGAAGAGTGGTCCAAAGACGAGGCGGGGTCAGAACGGGGTGCGGTATCAAGAAGGGGCCCGGGGGTACCAGGTTCATGGACTAGGGCTGCCATGGTTAGGTTACTTCTTTCTTTTTGTTTTTAAGAAAAAAAAAGAAAGAAGAAAAGAAAATAAAAATAAAAAAAAGAAAAAAAAAGGGGGGACCGGGGAGGGATAGTTCCTAGGAGGGATGAAAGGGCCAGAAATCTCCCTCCGCGCCCAAGAGGACTCGACACCGCTAGTAGCGCAGATGCAGCATGGAACCCGTGCCATACCCTACCCTTCATGCCAGTAAACCAGCAATCTGGGATAGCAACCTCACATCTGCCGAGCTACCTCGGTGGACAAAAGAGAGGGCGGCCGGATATCCGCCACAAAGCATACCTCCTTCAGCCACCACCCCCGGAATCCGAAAGGTGGCTTCCAGAGCTACACCCGTCGCCCAAAAGACACCCAAAGCTACTCCGGGATACCGGAGAGGGATCGGGACATCCCTAGGCAATCCAGATTCCACGGCAAACTACGCCACCGCCAAGAAACCTCAACGGAATGGGATGGACCCCGGTGTCCTTTCTCCTACCCAGGAACTAGCGCGCCTGTGGGAGAAATCCCAAAGGACAAAAAGAGGAAGGGCAAAAGGGAGGAGTGGGGAGGAGGAGGAGGAAAGGAAAAAGGGGAGGATGGGGAGGATGGGATAGGGGAGGGGAGATTGGGGGGTAATTAGGTTCGGTCTGAGGAAGAAGACCGATAGGTCTAATTCCTCAGACCAAGAGCCTCTTCACCACGCCAAGGAGCCCCCCTTGAAGAGGAATGACTCACAGATAAGATATTTGGACCCTGATATCTGTAACAGAGATAGGAACATTAGACAAAGACTGTGCTTCCCAGGAGCTGGTGTTGATTACATACTCAACAGGCTGGATAATATTATGTCAGGTGGTTTAGAAAGACACGTAAGCAAACACTATGATATATTTATTAGAAAACGTTTTGCTTCCTGGGACCTTGATCACTTCTAACATACAGAGTTAGAAAGACATTATATATAGGTGGAGAGTGAGGTGTGAGTGACACATGGTGACCTGAAGAATGCCATGTTGGGATGAGGACGGGTAGACAATGAGATCATGTGACTCCTGTGTTGTTGGGATGGTGGTGCTTATGTATCATGTATGCTAATATTTTTGAAATTTTGTGGTTTCCAGTGTTACGTTCTATGGTGTCGGTGACGGCGATTAGTGAGGCTTCTAGGCACCGTCGGCGTCTGAGGTCTGGTTCGGTGAGAACGAGTTGTGCTTCATTCCAGTTCATCAAATGCCCCATAGAGTCTCTGTGGAGAAAATTCCTCTGGAAAGGAGGATATCAGCCCCTTCAGCCCCTTTCAGCCCCCCTGAGGAAATTGAGGGACTCAACCCTCCCAGAAGGGGCAAATAGCATCTTGCTTCCTGATCATCTGTTTAATTTGAAGCAGATGCAGTACCAACATGTTCCAGTCATAGTCATTCCACTCTTCTTGCAAGAGACAAGCGCTGCAACCATAGCGTGGATTAACGAGAGTAATTATTCTCTTTACCTTCGCAGGAAATTTAAGGAAAACCCTGCACCCACTTTGTTTACAAGATGAAGCTATCAGAAATTGTTATGTATTACTAGAGAACAAGAAAACTGTTATCTTGTTTTGAATACAGTTATGTAATGTTTAGCATGAAAGAGTTACATCCTGAAGTCGGAGATTTAGGGTCATTCCCCAGTGCAAAGCAAGGGAAAAGCCCACTGCAGAGCTCAGATTGGCTTCAGGAGACAAACAGAATATGTGTTTTCACACAGGGAGAACAGACAATGAACAATAGTGATCAGCATATTTTTGACTCTTGTAAAATCTCAAACATTCATCATAGAACTATTGTACAGTGAACTGTCATCCTGTTGTGAAATACCGTGAAGCAAAAACTAATCTTGATCCTGGTGTAGTGTAACAGTGTGTGTTTTGAACAAACTTCAGTGAGAGACAGTGCAATGTAGGCACTACTACTTCAGTCAAGACAATGGATATTGGGGTAATTTCCCTACCACAAGCCAGGGAAAAATTGCAGGTCCGATACATATACCCAGGTAAATCTAGACAGTAATGAACCTAGTTAGGTCGGTTGCGCAGCAGATAGTTGCGTCATACCATGTCTAGATTTACTAATTAACCCCATAATCTATGGGACATTGAGCCCAAACAAGTGAGTTTTCTATTCAGCATCATGTCAATCAGTCAATCAACCAAGTTTATTCTCTGCAAAGATTACAATATAGGGTTTACATAGAATATTGGTTACAATTTGTGGTTTACATATTATAAAATACTAATTACAGAGAGGGCCACTATCATGCCTAGTATGGCTAGGCATTTTGGGCAGACTATATTGGTACTCTATATTGGTACAGGTTATGGAGCAAGTTGCCTTAATATCAATGGATTTAAAAGTTAAATCTTGAATTTCAAGGCATTAATTTTAGAAACCTTCGGGTTATTGTAGACATTCGCTGCCTGGATGAGGTAGAGTGCGGTCGTGCTTTGCACCCATCTACTGTTTACCCAGACGAGCTACTCAGAAAACAATATGGCGCTAGGTGTGCGCCGGAGAGTGAATACTGTGGGCGTTGAACTCATCAGTGGGTCTTTAACGCCTATGTCAGTCGAGGTGTTATTGCCCAAAATTATACGGCATCAGAGACGAGGATTTATATGGAGTGGCACTAAATGTTGTTTATAGAATATTCGTGAAAGCGCTAACAGCTCAAGTGTACAAGGCGTTGGTGGATGGTTACCAAGATGTCAGCATTAACGTAAAACCGGCAGTGAGGGTTACGTTGACGGATGTGTCAAGACATTATTCGTGGGTCAAGCTCTGCAACGTGCCTTTTGAGGCTGATGAAGCAGATATAAGAAGTGTTTTCGAAAGATATGGGACTGTACATCTAGCCCAACCTGGAAAATGGGTAAAAGGAGCTTATGCAGGATTTCCTGAGGGTACTTTCAATCTCAACATGACGGTGAGATCCTATACCCTCGTATGTATATTTCGAGGAGTTTAAAACCCAGATAATGGTGGCGTATGCTGGGCAGAGGCGTACGTGCCGACTGTGTGGCGAATATGACCATAAGGAGGCAAATTGTGGCAAGCGGAATTGGGCTTCTGGGCTGGCAAGAGGCGGAGCACCTGCACATGAGAAAACAATGCCTGAGGAAGAACGGAGGCAAGGAGGAGGGCATGGTTGCATGAGGAGTGAGGAGGTGGTGGCTCCTCCTGTGGAATCGGAAGGGGACGTGGTGATTCATGAATCACCCAGCCCATTGACAGTACAGATGTCGAGTGAGGAGGTGCAAGTGGGCGCAGAAGTGAAAGCTATTGAGGAGGAGTTGGAGATGGTGTTACAGGCTATGTTACTGTCTATGGAGAGTCGCAGTGAGCAGGAACCTAGCATCGGGGTGGAAGGAGGTGTGTGCGGGAGGAGGGAGGACCAGGTGGCACCTGTGATGGACAGTACGAGTGCCATGGAAGGACATGAAGGCGAATTCAGGGTGGTAGAGGTGGAAGTCCATTGTGAAGATTCCCAGGACCCAGATATGGAGACAGAGGGAGCAATGAGGAAAAGGGCGGTGGCGTCAGATTCAGACGATGTTCTGATGCCGGTGCAAAGGCCAAGGAAAAAGGCATGGGGTTATGGTACCCAGAGTGACTCTAAGAGGGCCACAACAGAAGGGGGGGGGATAGTTGGGAAGGAGAGTTGAGCATGTGGCAAAGGCAATGCCCAGGGAAATGATCAGAAAGGAAGAGTCTTGAAATGAGGCGGGGAGGGAAACCTTAAAGTGGCCTCAGATGTGTAACTATAAATATTAATGGTCAGTGTGACGGTGTAAAATGCGAGTACTTCCGGATGTTTTTGAATAGATACAAGGTTGACGTTGCTTTTATACAGGAACATAATTTTAAACTTGGTCATGAATTAGTGATGCCTGGGTACCAGGCTTATGTGTTGCCGTCTGAGCATTTAAAAGGAGGAGTGGGTGTGCTGATCAGGGAAGCGAGCCCGTTTGTATTACACAGGAAAGAGGGGGGGAGGGGGAGAGTATTACGTGTGGAAGGATGGAGGATTGGAGAGAGAGTGGCGTTTGTGTGCGTGTATGCCCCAGCAGAAAGTGAAGTGAAAGTGAAGATGGATTTTGTGTGGGAGGAATTTGTGTACTTCCTACGCACCTTACCATCTGTGGCAGTTGTGGGGGGGGGATTGGAATTGTGTAAAGTGGACAGACGTGGAACCCAGAGGAGCAGGTTATTTTCCCTCAGTCATAGGGGGCCTGCTTAGAGATCTTCAGTTACGTGATGCTTTTGGGGGAGGTCTGTGGGAGGTGGAACATACTTTTATAAGGCGGGGATATGAGACTCGTTTGGACAGGATGTATTTATCTCAGAGGGTTCTGGTAGAGTCTTTTAAAACTATTGAGATGGTGTCTTCCGATCATAGGGCAGTAATAGTGGAGGTGGGGTGGGAAGCATTGGCTCATAGGCAGGGAAGCTATTGGAAACTGAATACGATGGTTTTGGGGGATGGGGAGGGAGTGGAAGGTTTTGCAGTACTTTGGGAACAGCTCTGTGCAAAGGGAAGGTGTGAAGGCTTACTCAGCCCTGTAACAACTTCAGACAGTATTACTCAGGCTGGCTCCTCCTCAGGAAAATTAATGAATAGAAAAAGAAATAACAGACAAACATAAACACTTTATTATATAGAAAATATAAAATTTAAAACACTTAAATATGAAATATTAATCCTACATTAAAGAAAATGAAAAATGAAAAATATAAATGATAACTGAATTCAACGCTAATTTAAATATATATAAAACGTGGGTGTCTGGTGTTGGTGACACTGTTGTTGAAATCGTAGCCGTTGCTGATGATGGGGGGGGGGTCGCAGGTGTTGGTGACCACCACTGGCTAGTTCTTCACAGTATACCAGTGAGTATTCTATCCCAAAGACAGAAAAGCAGGTTCTTTACCGCTGCAATGCTGTGGAGTTACGTCCTGCAATTTCATACAGATGCACAGGTACTTCAATACAACCTGGAGAAGTCTCTGGACGTTAGTCCTTCTCCTGTTCTGCTCGTTGATTGCCAGGTGACCCTCTCTGACATCCAAGCTGGAAAGACAGACAGGTTACCCACTGCTTAAATAATCACTCTCCATGGTAAGTCTGATACTTAAAAGATGTGGTGATTATTACAACAGTCAACATAGAGCAAGGCTGAAAAGACTAAGTTTATTATTGATCAAAAGTGAAGCTTTTAACCAATAAATCCACTAGAATACAAGGCAGGCATGTACTTACAGTAGTGTTGGGTGCTGTGAGTCGAGTGATTTACTGTTTGACCAGAGCCCCACACGTCACCTTTCGGGGGGGGAGGTGGAAGAGGGAGGGGAAGGGATAGCAGGAGCTAGACTGACCCTACGTTAACAAGCAGCCGGCAATCAAACTATCACTTTAGGGGTGGGGGAGAAAAGGCGGGAAAAACAGGAGCGTGACTTACCCTACCTTAACGAGTAGCCGGCAATGAAACTATTGTTACTATATATTCCCTCTCTACTCCTATCTATTGAACTTTTCCCTCACACTCCCCCATACCAAGACTTATAGTCAAGGAGTATAAGAAGAATAGGCGAGGAAAAAGTTCTAACATGTGGAAGTCGCGTAAGGCAACAAATCTTCTACTGACTGTCACGACTTAACCAGTCAGAGAAATAATTGGATGAACCATTGATATACACAATATGGAACTTAAAAGCCTGGAGTGCCAATGTCCACCTCAAGAGGCGACTGTTGGTTCCCTTAAAAGTTTCTAGGTATATCAAAGGTTTGTGGTCCGTTTCTAAAATGAATTCTTTTCCCAGCAAATAAAATTTAAGTTTGGAGATACCCCACACAAGGGCTAAACATTCCTTTTCTATTGTGGAGTATCTTGTTTCTGCGGGAAGGAGTTTCCTGCTTAGGAAGCATACAGGGAAGGGAGTACCATCATGGTATTGTAGTAACACCGCACCTAAGCCAGTATTGGAGGCATCAGTTCTCAAACAAAATGTTTTATTAATGTCTGGAATCTTAAGTATAGGGTCTTTCGCAAAGATACTTTTAATCTCATTAAACTTTTCCCGAGCTACGTCGGAAAGTTCAAGAGGTTCCTTCACAGACTTTTTAAGGAAGTCCGATAAGATGCCTGTAAGATCAACATGATTCGGGATAAACCGTGCATAAAAATTTACAGAACCAAGAAAGCTACGCATGAGTTTCTTGGTTTTGGGGAATTTAAATTCTAATAAAGCTTTGATCTTACTGGGGAGAGGCTGCAGAGAGTTATTAGAAAGTATCAGTCCAAGATATCTAATCTTGTTATACCCAAGGAAGCATTTCTTCGGCTTGGCAGTGAGGCCATGTGAGCGTAACCTACGCAAAACTGATGTTATTGTTTGGATATGTTCGCCCCACGTAGATGTCATTTCGTAAATGTTATCAAAATAAACTGAAACATTTGGCATATTACCCAAGACCTTTCTCATCAGTCTCACGTAGGTAGCATAGGCAGTTACCAAACCGAAGGGCATAGTTCTATACAGCATCAGTCCTTGGTGTGTAGGAAAAGCGGTGTACTGCTTAGAAGGATCTAACATTACTTGATATGCCTGCACAATATCAATCTCTGAAAAGAAGGAAGAGTCATAAAATTTGTGTAGATCGCTATCTATTAAGGGCATAGGCTCAGCATCCCACCGAGTTATAGCATTAAGGCCTCTGAAGTCAATAGCAAGTCTATATGAATTATCCTCCTTCTTAACCATGACTACTGGTGAACAATATGAAGATACTGAAGGTTCAATGATCTTTAGTTTTAATAATTTGTCTACCTCTCGGTCAAATGCATCCCTAAGGTGAACTGGAACTGGGTATAATTTCCGTTTGATAGGATTGTCCGTCACTAAGTCAATCTTATGGACTACCGTGGAGGTAACACCTGGAATATCAGTAAAGACGTCTGAAAAGTTACTCACACATTGAAGTAGTTCATGTCTCTTATGGTCATCCAAAGATTCATTAATATTAATGTTGGTTGCGTCCGAGTGGTCAAGAGTCACCAAGTCATGTAGTTCTTCATCATAGTCTAAGTTAGAGGTATCAATTACGCACACCTTACATTCTTCAGTTGTCTTATCAAGTTCGTGTGGAAAAACTAAGTGAAAGTTATTAAGGCAGTTAGCCGAATTTCTTCGGTAATATTTCTTAAGGATGTTGATAAGATAAAGCTTAGGTTTCCCCTTGACTTCTATGAGGTAGTCAACTTTCCCACAAATTTTTAATACTTTATATGGACCTTTCCATGCTACTAATAATTTATTTGACCTTATAGGCAAAAGTACCAGAACTTCATCCCCTACTTTAAAACTTCTCCTCTGACTTTTGGAATCAAAATAGGTTTTGTATTGGTCCATTGACAAGCTTAAGTTTTTCGAAACTATGTCAGAGGTCTCTTCAAGTTTGGATCTAAGGTCAAGGAGAAACTGGTAAGAAGACTGAACCTCAGCATTCACCTCCTCATTAGTCCATAAGTCATGAAGGATGGACAATGGGCCTCTGGCCTGTCTACCATAGAGAAGTTCAAAAGGTGAAAACCCCAAAGAGTCACTGGGAACTTTCCTCATGGCAAACAAAGCACAGGGTAGGTAACGATGCCACTCCTTAGGTTTAAGGGAGCAAAGTTTCCTTAAAATGGACTTGAGAATCGAATGCTGGCGCTCAATCCTCCCATTACAGCTGGGATGATAGGGTGTGGTGAAGAGAGGCTTCACTCCCAGAAGTTGGTATAGATGTTGCATTAAGTCAGATGTGAATTGTGTCCCACGGTCAGACAAAATTTCTCTAGGGATGCCCACTCTGGAGAAGATGGACAAAAGGGCTTCAGCCACCTCTGCAGTAGTTATGGTCTTTAAGGGAACGGCTTCAGGGAAACTCGAAGCATAATCAACTAATGTTAATATATATCTATGTCCCCCAGATGAAAGTGGAGATAAAGGACCAACGATGTCAATAGCTACTCTTTCAAATGGTACCGTAAAGATAGGCATTTTGACCATAGGTACTCGCCTGGTACCTCGGGAGGATGACAGTTGGCAAACTTTACAAGATCTACAATAAGTAGTGACATCTGAGGACATTTTAGGCCAAAGGTAGGTTTCCCTAATTTTATTTAAAGCTTTACGATGCGAGAAATGTCCGGCCACTGGCAGGTCATGAGCCATTTTAAGAACAGTCTCTCTGCATTGACTTGGAACAACTAAGATGGAATAGTCTGTCTCATCTGAATTTAATTTGAATACTGACTTGTACAAGATACCTTTTATATATTCAAATTTATATGAAAAGTTTTTCCTTTGGATAACTTAATTTTGTTTAGCGGCATTATGGCAATTCTGAAGAGAAGGGCAATTACGTTGCAAATTGACAAAGGAGTCCTTCGATATGTCTAAAGGCTTAAAGTCAGGGAAAATCAAAGGATGGACAGTAGGGGAAGCATGGGCTTTGGTCTGAGCCCTAGACATTTATGGTATCGGAGGTGATACCTTCACTTTCATCTAACAAGTGAACCGGTGATCCTACTACCTCGCTTTCGAGAGTAGCATCACTGGTTTTTAATCCCACATGAATCACACGAGACATTGTCTCATCTGAACTTTCGAGGGGCTTCTCCGACTCTACAAGAAGAGGATCTGAAACACTTATATCCATCTTTGGTGATGAAAGGTCAACCTCAGAAGGAAGAATGGCACCTTTAACATTACCTATTAGTACGGAGCAAGAAGTGATGGGAGCTAGTACGGCTTCAGACCAACCTGTGAACCATTTAGACCTAATGTAACAACGGATGGTAGGAAAAGTGTTTGTACGGCCCAAGTAGTCTGAAAGTATAGCAGATGAATGAGTTTCTTTTAGATTAGCGAACAGCTTATCAGAAATTACTATACATGTGCATCCAGTGTCTCGTAAAATGGTAGATACATTAAGTCCATTAACTGTTCCTGAACAGAAGGGTGCTTGGTCATTACAGTCTTTAAAACATCTTCCAACTTTTTGGACCTTCTTAGAAGGACAATCTGGACGTTTATGTCCCTTAACACCACACAAATGACAAACAGGAATAAAAGAAGTCATATTACTTTCCACTAGAGGCTTTGATTTCTTAAGATCTGATGAACCCTTGCCCTTAGGTTTCTATCCCTTTAGGTCTTTATAGGAATTGTTAGCCTCAGCATACAGGTCAGCAGCCTCAGCAACTTCCTCAGCTTTAATCAGGTTACGTTCTCTAATGAATGTTCGTATCTGGTGAGGAAGAGCTGTCAGGAACTGGTCAGCAACCATGAAGTCTCGAAGAGATTCATAACTGTGATCAATTCCTGAACTCTCTATCCAAAAGTCGAACAAACGAAAGAGTGTTACCTGTAACTGTTGAAAGTTCTGGCCAGGCTGTAAGGTGGCATACCTGAAATCTTTCCTGTAAGAATTAGTGGTTTTTTGATATGCTTTAAGGATTGCCTTCTTCAGTAGGTTATAATTTCATATGATATCCTGCGACAAAGTTGCATAGATATTCAAGGCTGTACCAGAAAATAACATTCCTAACCTGGTAGCCCAGGTGTCAGCAGGCCATTCACAGAGGGTAGCGGTATTTTCAAACCTGATAATGTATGAAGTTATGTCTTCCCCCTCTGTGAAGAGAGGTAAATTAGGTGTTGGAATATGTGCACTGACTGCACGTTGTTCCATTACTCCTTCTAATTGTTGTTGTGTAAAAGTTAACTTTTTATTCTCCAATTCAAGGCGAGATTTTTCGAGTTCGCGATCCTTTTCTCTCTCTATTAACTCATGCTCTCTAGCTCTTTCCTCACGTTCTCTAGCTTTTTCCTCAACTTCTCTTAATTTAACCTGTTCTTCATGTACTCTAGCTCTTTCCTCACGATCAAGTCTATCACGCTCTTTTTGGTCATCTCGCTCTCTTTCTAACTTTCTTTCTTGGATTTCTCTCTCAATTCTCTCTCTCTCCTTTTTCTCGTCTCTTTCGATTCTCTCTCTCTCCTTTTCTTCTTCTCTTTCGATTCTCTCTCTCTCCTTTTCTTCTTCTCTTTCCCTTTCTAACTGTCTTTCTTCTCTCTCAATTCTCTCTATTTCAAGTCTTTCCTGGATCTTAGCACTAATGAAAGATTCTAAATTTTTCCCTGTTATTCCTAACTTACTTCCAGCATTCATCCAAAACTGGTATTCATCCATGCTTGCAAGAATAACTTAAACTATCAGGGAAAATGAAACGGGTATTAAAGAAAACGGAGGGTTCAATTCCTGCTCCGCTCAAACTGTAAATAAACCAGAGGGCACGATCCCTGCTTCAATTAAACAATATGTATTAATGAAAACGAAGGGTTCTATGCCGGCTCAGAGCAAACAGTAAGTAGAATAGGATCACTCGACCATCCAGTCTTCTCACCAACAAATCAAGAGTGTCCTATGACAGTTCCCTTGATATAATAAAGAGCTCAATGAAACAAGTTGTCACTGGAAAATCTCGGGTCCCTAGAGTCTAATCCTCCAAAGTGTTTCAAGCTCACATACAATTAGGTGGCAGAATTAAATATTATATCCTGCCTGACTTGACTTACAATAAATTGAGACTATAACAATCACCAAATCTTTTAAATACCTGTACTGTAGTCCTACCATAGAGAATGATTACTCATGGCTGGTGGTAACCGTCTGGTATGCGGAGTTGAAGTTCCAATTGTAGATTCGAGATGGAGTTGAATCTTGATTCAGTAGAGTTGATCCTGGCAAGGTCGCCACTTGTGAAGGCTTACTCAGCCCTGTAACAACTTCCGACAGTATTACTCAGGCTGGCTCCTCCTCAGGAAAATTAATGAATAGAAAAAGAAATAATAGACAAACACTATTATATAGAAAATATAAAATTTAAAACACTTAAATATGAAATATTAATCCTACATTCAAGAAAATGAAAAATGAAAAATATAAATGATAACTGAATTCAACGCTAATTTAAATGTATATAAAACGTGGGTGTCTGGTGTTGGTGACACTGTTGTTGAAATCGTAGCCGTTGCTGATGATGGGGGGTTGGTCGCAGGTGTTGGTGACCATCACTGGCTAGTTCTTCACAGTATACCAGTGAGTATTCTATCCCGAAGACAGGAAAGCAGGTTCTTTACCGCTGCAATGCTCTGGAGTTACGTCCTGCAATTTCATACAGGTGCACAGGTACTTCAATACAACCTGGAGAAGTCTCTGGACGTTAGTCCTTCTCCTGTTCTGCTCGTTGATTGCCAGGTGACCCTCTCTGACATCTAAGCTGGAAAGACAAACAGGTTACCCACTGCTTATATAATCACTCTCCATGGTAAGTCTGATACTTAAAAGATGTGGTGATTATTACAACAGTCAACATAGAGCAAGGGTAAAAAGACTAAGATTATTATTGATCAAAAGTGAAGCTTTTAACCAATAAATCCACTAGAATACAAGGCAGGCATGTACTTACAGTAGTGTTGGGAGCTGTGAGTCGAGTGATTTACTGTTTGACCAGAGCCCCACACGTCACCTTTCGGGGGGGGAGGTGGAAGATGGAGGGGAAGGGATAGTGGGAGCTAGACTGACTCTACGTTAACAAGCAGCCGGCAATCAAACTATCACTTTAGGGGTGGGGGAGAAAAGGTGGGAAAAACGGGAGTGTGACTTACCCTACCTTAACTAGTAGCCGGCAGACAAACTATCAATTTAGGGGTTGGGGGAGAAAAGGCCTGAATATCAGGAGCTAGACTGACCCTACCTTAACGAGTAGCCGGCAATGAAACTATTGTTACTATATATTCCTTCTCTACTCCTATCTATTGAACTTTTCTCTCACAGAAGGACTGAGGAGGATGTGGTAGGATGGTGGGATAGTGTGGCTAAGGTAAGAATACGTCAATTTTATGTGAAGGAGGGCAAATGCATTAATCAATTGCGGTATGGTTTGTCAAATTAATTAGAATCTAGATTACGGGATTGTTATGCGGGGTGGGGGGGCAGTGTCAGGAGTTTACCCAGTGGAGGATATACAAATGTTGAAGGACAGGATAAGGAATTTGCAAGAAAAGCATTTTGAAGTGGTACGGGTACAAGTGGGGTTGGACGAAGTAGACTGAGGCGAAGAGCCATCAGCTTGTGCGCTGTGACGACAGAAGGTACGACAGCAAACGACTACAATACCGGGATTTCAAGTCATTTCTTTGGTGGGGGTTTTAGAGAGGGTCAGGTATTACTGGAAACAATGGGGATGAGTGCGTATGCAGATAGATGGTTTGAGGAGTATGGGAAAAGTAGTGGGGTGGATGGCAAGGTTCTTAGGCAGGTATGTGAGTATGTGCCGTGCAAACTGAGGACGAATGATCGGGAGGCACTGGGTGGGATCATTGAGGAGGAGGAAATATGGAGAGCCCTTATGGACATGAGGAAGGGAAAGGCACCCAGGATAGATGGTTTACCAAGCGAATTTTATGTATAACACTGGGGTCTGCTAAAGGGTTTCCTAGTAAGGTTAATGAATGCCATGAAAGATGGAGGTAAAATGGGAGAATCTCACGCAATGGTGGTGGTGGTGTTGGTCCCAAAGGGTAAACAGCAGAGTACCCTTCGGGATTACCGAGCCATTTTGTTACTTTGTGCTGATTATAAAACTGTTCGTGAAAATTCATGGGAATAGGCTTAAATGTGTTGTGGAGAGGTTGGTGTTTGAATCTCAGTTTGGGTTGCCAGGTAGGTCAATGATCAAGGGCCACGGGATCATAAAGGAGTTCCTAGATGACGTGGAAAGGGGAAGAGGGGGGTTGTTGGCATTGGATTGGCAATGGGTTTATGACAGGGTGAAAAGAAGGGCTTTGAGGGATATTCTCCTCAGACAGGGGTTTGGCAAAGAAATGGTGGGGTAGGTGGATACATTGTACTCAGGAGCGAAGGTAAGGGTGCAAATCAATGGGTGTGTGGGGGAGGGAGTCAACATGGAACAGGATCTTTGGCAGGGATGTCCATTATCACAACTATTGTTTGCATGTGTTCAGGATCTTTTTCATAGGATGGTGGAGGATCGTCTATGTTGTGGGGGGGGGGGATGGTGAGCAGAAGCCTTGGCCTGGTTTGGTGGGCTATGTTGACGATACAACTAGTCTGGTTAGGATTTTTGGGGAAAGTTGTACACATGTTTGGGAGAGCTACTGGGATGAAGGTAAATCTGGAGAAGTCAATGATAATGGGCCTGGGAGAATGGGCAGGGAGATTAGAATGGGGATGTGATGTCGTGCAGTGTCAGACTGGGAGTCTGAAAATCTGTGATGTCATATATGAGGCTGACCTGAGTGCTGCAAGGGTCAACAATTCGAATAGGATGGTGGAACAGGTGCAGCGACGTTTGGGAATGCTGCGACCTCACCATTTAACCCTTAGGCAATGAGCAATTGTCATCAAAGTATTACTATATAGTAAGGTCTGTTTTTTCTCGGCAGTGTTGCCGTAAACAGGAACGGCGATCAGGAGTATTCTTAGAATGGTGTTCAAATGCTTGTTGGGTTCAGTGTGCAACTGGTTGCAAAGGGAGGTAGTGACATTGCCGGTATGTTAGGGAGGGTTGGGTTTGTTGGACTTGAGAAAGTGCATGAAATGTGGGTTTTTTAAGGGGGAAGTGATGCATGCAGGTGGAGGGAGGTGGGGTCAGCTAGATAAGGTACATGATCACCTACGGAAATGGTATGGGGGAGCGGAAATGAAGGAATGTGAAAAAGTGTTACGTGCCTTAGTGTTTGCCAGGGAACCGGGAAAAGTAAAGGAGGGAACTTTGTGGAAATTGTTAGAGGGGCATGTAGTGGCGCCAGTTGAAGGGGTCTATGCCATGTATACATGTGATGTAATATGGCAAAGATTTAGTAAAGGATACGACCTAGGGTGCGTGAGGTTATGTTTCGTTTCCTACATGGTATTTTGTCAACGGGAGTGATGCTCCGAGATAGAAGGGTCATCGAGGATGAGGGGTGTGGCAGATGCAGTGGGGAAGAGACTTTGTATCATGTTGTCTATTTTTGTGAAGGTTTCGAGTTCATCAGGATATGGATGAGTAAGGTAGTGGTAAGGGAGGTGGTCATGGTGTGTCGGTATTACGAGTGTTGAGTCTTAATATGAGTGGGGTGGATGAGGGTGTGACAAGGGGTTTAGCATATATAATCGTGGACTACATGTATGTTTTGTGGGGTATGAGGGGGAAGGAGGGTGGGGAAGTGCTGAGAAGGGTTTCGGCTGTGGCGTTTTATCGAACTTTGCGTCGCAATAGAGACATACTATATGGGAAAAGGTGGGATGAGGTTTTTTCTGGAGGTTATAGAGGACTAACAATAGGGAATTTATTGGCGCTATAATGGGTTTTTAACTGCTGGGGTGAGTATGTTGGTAAAAGGAGTGGAGTCCGGGGTATTCAACTGGCTGATCTCCTTGGGTGTGAAGTGATGGGTGGATGGGTGTGACTGGAGGTACATGTGTGGAACTGGATGTGATGGTGTGAAAGATCTGTTTTGTTTAGTTCCCTTGTTGGGGAAGGTATAAATGACAGTTTAAATATATAACATTTATTAATATATAACATATAAAATATATAACATGAATATTTTCTTTGGTAGCGAATTATGTTCCGCTTGTACTGGTCTTGCAAGTGAATTTTAACTTTTCTTGAGAGGGTATTCCTTTCACTATGTTCCTTGAAACATTGAGGTTTTTTGCAATTTTTATAACGTGTTCCTGCATCACTTTTGAAGTAATTACCTATTATGTAATCACGTGTGAATAAGGATTAGTAACCTAAATTAATATTCATTGTATATTTATTTGTATGTAATAGTAGTTAGGCACGTGCTAGAAGGCACAGAGAAAGTCTAGTCTCGTGGAATGTGTGCTAAGTTTTGTTATGTTTGTATGTGGCGTGTTAGATATTATAAGGAGTTTGATATGGTGTTGTTATCTTACTAAAATCAAGTTCAACCACTTGGATAATCTTATTCATGTCCTAGTCTTGGATTCTTTTAAAATATTTACATATCCTAGTATTTTACCGATAATGTAGCATGTGGTCATGTGGTGTATTTTCTTGCATTTTAAACGTGAACTTCACGTTATGCAATGATGTTATAAAAGTTTGATTTTCATGGTTGTTACATTAATATTGATATTATATATTGTTGGTGTATATTCTTCTGCTTATAATGGTGTGTGTGTATAGGAATGTAATGTTCATATCTGTTTTAGTCTGTAATTTTATGTTTTTGTGTTTTGTTGTTCATGCACCACCAACTTTTGGTAAATACTAATTAAGTTTTTTATGAGGTCAGGATATGATCCTAAATGTTAGGATAATTAAGGTATGTTTCTTAGAACGGTGAATGTAAATATTTTAAGGGGGGGAGAAGTGTCATCTGTGTGTCTGCACTGGCAATAATAATTATTGTAAAACGAGGGGTTTGCAGGAAATGGGGGTTGTGTATCTGGTTGTAATATGGCCATTATCTATAGTGTTTATTTTCTGTACTGGGATTGTGTAATAGAGGTTATTGTTAATATTCAGTATAGTTTTTAATTTTGTTGTGCTCTTATACATTCTTGTATTTGTTCTATGTTTTAAATAAAAATATAAAAAAAAAAATATATTAAGGCATTACTGTTCGTAAATTTAGGAATGTGAGTGGTTTTGTCTTGGTATGATACACAGTTTCTATTAAAGCTCCAATATTGGAGTATCTCAGGCAAACTTATGACAAGTTTAAGATTCATTAGGTAATAGTTTTATTATGTATTTCTATGTTTACAGTCAATTGGGTGAGTGTAAGTGTGAATTGGGGGGAATCACAGATATGGAGAGTAGGTCTGGTTTGTTTTTTATATCTGTGTATGATACTTGTGGAAATTTATTTGGTCCCAAAAGTTCCACAGGACAGATCCAGCATGGCCGTACGGGACGGCTGAGCTGGATGGCCCTTATACCCCACCCTAACAAACAGCATTCTCTCTGGTCGGCGATGGATTCTTGGTAGGCATGTATTTAATTTATAGATTTATTCTTCAGGGAAGGAGTAGGTAGTTTTACTGTTAGTATATTAATATTAGTTTACTAAGGTATCTGTAGATAATAATAATGTAGACCTAAGACCTTAACATAGGTAGTAATAGGCAGATAATGTAGGCAAACACTAGGTTAAGTTAGCTAGGGAGAACTGGCAGCCCTAGCTTGTATGACGAGGCGCGGGTCTAAAAGACAATAGCGTCCCTCTTAAGACAGACACCACCTGGACAACACGTGCCGTGATCAGCAGACGGCGCCCCCCACGTGTCTTCACATCTGAGACCTGGGGAAATCTGGTAGAGGCACCTCGATGTACCGTAGATGACCTCCTCCGTCAGGCCCATACAGTAAGACAAGACCTTCACCTTTATCTCGTAGATTACTGGCCAGTGTCTTGGGAGATTGTGAGTGAGTCGATCTGTGGGCCCGGTTGCAACAGGTTGAGCATGCCCAGTAAGTACCAGTGTCTCAGAGCAGTCTGGAAGCTAGTGTCTGAGTCTGCATAGTTATACTAGGGGATACATACCCTCTTGGATATAGGAATTTCTGAGGTGCAGGCAGGACACTAATTATGACTGAATATTGCAGGAATTAAGGCTCCCGGTTGCACGTGGTTTCTGAGGGGAAATCCAAAGGGGCTAAGGCTAAGCTTAGAGAAGTGAAGATCAGGATATATGCTGCAACACCAAGTAAGTTAGTCCTTTATACGTGCATGCAGGTGAGGTTTTCTTGTAACAACAATCATTTGTGAAAATCTGTACTATAAGCCACTTGTGAGGCTGAGGTACCCACCTCAGAGCTCGGTGTCAACAGAGTTTGCTAGGGTAGGCGACTCACTTGGAGGCAGCCCACACAAATTTTCACAAAAGTGGTCCTTCGAGAACCGTGATGTGCAATAGCTAGGTTAAGCTATCATAGCTAGGCCACAGTTAGGAACCAGTTTAACAAAGTTAGGTTAAGTTAGCACACCTAGGCCCCAGAGTTACACAGGCTAGGCCAAGCTGTCTAAATACATTATTCATTTACTGTTTCACCAGTTGAATTGTTGAATTTATTTGTGTTAACCAAGTGATTTAATTTGTATACTGCACTTTTATTGTGTGATTTTCATTGTCTTTGATTCATGTTAATGTGGGATTTGTGAATTGTACCTGAGACTAGGTTAAGTCCTGTAATTATTTGCTGGCATTGTACAGTTAAGTGCTAGGTTAAGCTTTCACACCGATACACATTTTGATTGGGATTTGAGAGCTAACAGTGTACATTTTTGATTCAGAGTAGAGTCAATTTAATAAAGGGAATTGTTAAGCTTGTTGAGAAGCCTTAAGACTCGTTCATTCTTGCCCAATACCGTTCGTGCTGTGGTGTGGGCTAATTGAAGTACAAATTAGTACCGTGATCTTAACTAAACCGCAACTATGGTAGGTGAAGATGCAGTACCAGCTGTCCCAGCTCTAAGTCAATTAAAGTGGTCTATGGGAGCCTATAAGGGGCGCCTGAGCAAAGCATGTGAGGAGTGTCGTACGGTCAGGCAAGACCAAGACGTAGACTGGGAGGAACTAGAGAGTTGCCTGAAACCTTTGGAGCAAAGACTAGAGGCCTTCGAGAGATCATTTATCCTTTATGAGACAGAGGCCTATACTACAGGTGAGTCTGAATATACAGTCGAAGTAGCACGGACGGACTATGACGAACGAAGGGCAGAGTGTAAAGCAGAGATGAGACTCTGCAGGCAGTTAATAAAGACTTTGAAGGCCGGTACAGCAGGGGCAGCAAATGTTTCAAGGAACACAAACAACAGCACGCCTGTTAATGTGTTGCCCAGATTGCCCCAGTTGAATTTACCAGAGATGATTTGTCAGATGCCGTCAAGTTACAATATTTACGTTCACAGCTCAAGGGTAAAGCCTTGGACTTGGTCCGGCATTACCAAACCACCGACACCAATTACCAACATGCCAAAGACCAATTAAAGGAAACGTTTGACAACACTGAGGAGATAAAGGTAGCTATACTTTATCGGTTGTTGGATCTAGAGGCTTGTCGCCATGACTGTCAGAGCCTAGAGAAGTTCCGAATCGAAGTTATGAGTTTGAGGAATAGTCTTAAAGATTTACATGATTGGGGTAAGTCAGAATGGTTCATCAGTCAGGTGATTCAGAGGAAACTGGCTGGCACTACAGTGCATGAGTTGCACTTAAAATATCGGACGAACCGGTTCACAATACAACAGATCGTTGAGGGGTTGGGAGATCTCGTGTCTCACCTGAGCATAGGTCGGGGGGAGAAATTGCCGACCAAGGTGGAATCGATCAACCCCTCCAGATACTCGAGAGATAAAGCTAAACCACCTCCTACTAGGGTTGGCTCATATTATGCCCAGGACAAGTCCTCCACCCCCAGAGCCAAGGGAGAAGTCATTCAAGCGGCCAGTAAGAGACGGTGCGTGTTTTGTGAAGAAGAACATGCTAGTTCAGGGTGTTCAAGCTTCACCACTTATAACCAAAGGGTTCAACGACTAAGGGAGTTGAGACTTTGTTTCAAGTGTTGTGGAGAACATTTTGCCAGGGACTGTAATGCCCAACTCAGGGAGTGTTGGGGCTGCTGGAAGGGGAAGCACCACAGTGCACTGACGCCAGATTAGCACAAGTTAAGGAGAGCAAACCGCGAGAAAGGTCGGAGAGCAAGAACAAGTCTGAAGTAGTGATGAGTGTGGCGAGTACGGCACCGAGAATTTGTTCTGGTGAGCAGTTTCAAGGTTCGGTGGCCTTGCCCACCATAATGGCGGTGGTTGCAAACGGGAAGAATTCTGAAATGACCCGTTTGTTCTTCGACAGTGGGGCACAGAGATCCTTCATAGCGGAGAGTCTAGCAACTAGGTTGAAGCTGGAGACAGTTGGTAAAGTTGACATGAAGGTGGAAGGGTTTGGTGGGGAAGTCCCACGCAGGTCTTATCCAGTAGTCAATGTGACGGTCAGGTTAGCCGGGCATCGACGGGAAATTTCAGCCTTGATAGTGAAGAGGCTGCCCAATATCATTACCACTAAGGGACTGGCTGCAGCAGTCAAACGTTTGAGGGAGTTGGGTGTGAAGCTAGCGGAACCAGACATTGCTACAGACAACGTTAGTAATGTAGGAATCTTGGTAGGAGGGGATTACATAGACGAGTTCGTGTCTACGAGAAGGGTTATCAAGGAGGGGGTTGGCCTGTACAGGACTCCAGCGGGGTACATCGTAGGAGGCAGAGTACCAGCTCACTTCCCTGCGACCCCAGCAAAGGAGGGCTCTGGTATTACAGTGACTGAGGCTGTACTGGTGATGCGGATTGGTGTGCACGAAGGTCTGTCAGAGACGCGAGTTGGCATATCCGACAGTGAGCCAGTCCATAAACTATGGGACCTGGATGTAGTAGGGATTAAAGGTGACCAGCCGCCCCCCGAACACGAAGAGACGTATCGAGATTACTTGAACCATGTGCAGTTCAGGGACGGACAGTACTGGGTGCGACTCCCATGGAAGCCGGGACACCCAACGCTGCCCACTAATTTCGAGAAGGCACGGGGTCAGTTGAATTCATTGGTGAACAGCCTGACCAAGAGGGGTCTGGTGGGGAAATATGATGATATTATTAAGGAACAGCTGGCCCTTGGGTTCATTGAGAAAGTGCCCAATGCCAGTCCTAGGGAAAACACCCATTATCTTCCACACATGGCAGTCACCAAGGAGTCGGTAACCACTCCCATCAGAGTAGTCTTCAACTGCAGCTCGCAGGCGAGTCCCCGAGAGCCATCGTTGAATGACTGTCTGCTCACAGGGCCCTCCCTGACGCAGAAATTAGCAGATGTGTTGTTGAGATTCAGGACAGAACAGTACGTCTATGCGGCAGACATTAGCAAAGCCTTCCTACGTATTGGGTTGCAGCCACAAGACAGGGACTACACAAGGTTCTTGTAGTTGGCTAACAGGGAGGTGCCCAAGCAAGGGTATGATACCTATAGATTCAGGGCAGTGTTGTTTGGTGCCACTAGTTCACCATTCTTATTACAGGCTACCATAGACTACCACCTTGTGAACTGTAACAGCCCGCTTAAAGGATTACTGAAGACCCTATTTTATGTAGACAACATGCAAGGTACCACCTCAGATGAAAGGCTGTTGATGGACATTTACCGAGAGTCTAATCAGGAGATGCTCTTGGCTAATATGCCATTGAGAGAATGGGTGACAAACAATCCAACGTTGCGGGGCACGGTGGAACGTGACTATGCTGGCTACTCAGTACCTGAGGTAACATCGGTGTTGGGACTGGAGTGGGAAATCGAGGAAGACAGACTTAGGCTAAAGGGGAAACCTGATGGGGAAGGGAAGCTGACCAGGAGGTCTTTGCTGAGCAAAGTGCAGACTGCCTTCGATCCTTTGGGTTTGTTGACACCCATCACCATTCGAGGGAGGATGCTAGTGCAACAGACCTGGGAGCTGAACCTAGGTTGGGACGACCCACTGCCAGAAACAGTCTGCCAGGAGTGGGATCTGGTTAGCAAAGACCTAGCGGAATTGCATGAGTTCACATTCCCCAGGTCCATCGGGTGCACAGGGCAGGATTATGACTTGCACGTCTTCTGTGATGCCTCCTCCAGGGCCTATGGGGCAGTAGCGTATTTGGTGGCCGGGGACCAAGTCAATCTGGTCACCAGTCGTGCGTGAGTGACACCCCTGAAGGATTGCTCGATCCCAAAGCTAGAGCTCACGGCGATGTTGCTGGGAGCAAGACTGGGTAAGTACGTAGAGGAGGTGTTGAGTAATCTGAGGGGGAGACACACCTATGTATGGACAGACTCGGAGGTGGCCTTACAGTGGGTCCAGAACGACAGGTCTAAGCTCCCCTATGTCAGGAATCGGGTAAAGGAGATACGGGAACTGCAGTCAACGTCAACAATTCTGTATGTGCCTACAGATCAAAACCCAGCCGACCTGATAAGCCGAGGGGTGACACACAAAAAGCTGAGTAAAAGCAAGATTTGGTTCAAAGGCCCAGACTGGTTACCGGCAAGGGATTGCTGGCCGGAGCAGAAATTCGTGGAGACAACCAGCCGCATAGTACACTTTGCGGGGGAACCCGACACTGAATTATTTGACCCCAGGCGCTACTCCTCGTGGAGGAAACTTATAGGAGTCACGGAAATGGTATTTCAATTTGTGAGGAAGCTGCATGACAAGGTAAGCCAAGGTCGACAGTTGTCTCTCGTGGGTCCCAGAGAATATTGGATAAGGCAGTACCAAAGGGAGAGGTTTCCAGGAGTGCTGGAAGTACTTACGACCAGGCAGCAGGTTATGGTGTCAGGACGCGTGTCCAACGACGACGACTCAGGGAACAGTAAATTGGTTCACTCATTGGGATTGTTCCTAGATCATGCGGGGCTAATAAGATGCAGGGGAAGAATACAAAACTCTGAGCTCAGCTATGGGGCCAAACATCCCGTGCTACTGGGAAAGGAGGGATGGGCGACAGAGCTATTGATACAAGATGCCCATCAGAGGACCTTACATGGGGGGTTTGGAGATACCTTCACCTGCCTACATCAGAATTACTGGGTACTGAAGGGTCGAGCTGCCGTCAAAAGGGTGCTAAAGAGTTGCACAGTCTGCCGGCGGTACGATGGGAGGACTCTACCATACCCAGGTCCACCACCGCTGCCTCAGGAGTGGGTACATAGTGACAGGCCCTTTGAGACTGTGGGAATAGACTATACTGGGGCTATCACATTGAAGAACCCAGGAGACGATAGGGTGGGCCCTCAGAAAGTATATGTCTGCCTGTTTACTTGTGCCACTACTCGAGCGGTGCATTTAGAGTTGGCAGAAGATATGTCAACAGAGACTTTCGTGAAGCTGTTCAGGAGGTTTACAGCCAGATTCTCGTGCCTGCGTTTGATTATCTCGGACAATGGCACAAACTTTAGGGCGGCCGATAAAGTTTTCAGGAATCTTAGGGACAACGGAGAAGTACGAGAACACCTGAAGAGAATAGAGTGCGAGTGGAGGTTCATAGCTCCCAGGGCGCCTTGGCAAGGGGGATTCTATGAACGCATGGTGGGCACAGTCAAAAGGTGCATTCGGAAGGTCTTGCACGGCAGGAGAGTGAGCTTTGATGAACTGAGGACAGTGTTAGTTGAGATAGAGGCAAGAGTTAATAACAGGCCTCTGACCTACGTACAAAATGGGATTGACGAGCAGGAAGCTCTCACCCCCAATCACATGCTGTTTGGAAGGAAGATTGAGCCCTTCCCCGCAATTTTGAGTCAGTCTTCCAAGGAGCTGGATTATTATGGGCCAGATGGTCCCCCCATCAATGAAGAACTGCACAGGAGTCACAACAGACTGGTGAACATCCTGGACAAATGGAACCAGGTGTGGCGCAGGGATTACTTGACAACCTTGCGGGAACATTTCTATGGTGCCGACCCCGAGGCAAATAAGATGATGCTAAGTGAAGGGGACCTGGTGCTAGTAGAATCCGAGGCGCCCTGTTCATACTGGCCCCTTGGCCTGGTAGTGTCAACCCACCTAGACTAGGCTGGGCGGTTGAGAATGGTGAAGGGGAGAATGAATGGTATCGAGACTATAAGACCCATCAACAGGCTTTTGCCTCTCGAGGTCCACATGGTGGGACCGGGACATGAGAAATTAGACCAGAGGCTGACCGAGCTGTGCAGCCAGACGACCCGTAAAACGGCGCTCAAGTCCAGGGCCCACTGGGAGGGCCTGCGGGAGGCAGACTTGATCAAGACTTAGTGCCTACCTTCGCCGGCTGGAGGATGTGGAAATTTATTTGGTCCCTAAAGTTCCACAGGACAGATCCAGCATGGCCGTATGGGACGGCTGAGCTGGATGGCCCTTATACCCCACCCTAACAAACAGCATTCTCTCTGGTCGGCGATGGATTCTTGGTAGGCATGTATTTAATTTATAGATTTATTCTTCAGGGAAGGAGTAGGTAGTTTTACTGTTAGTATATTAATATTAGTTTACTAAGGTATCTGTAGATAATAATAATGTAGACCTAAGACCTTAGCATAGGTAGTAATAGGCAGATAATGTAGGCAAACACTAGGTTAAGTTAGCTAGGGAGAACTCGCAGCCCTAGCTTGTATGACGAGGCGCGGGTCTAAAAGACAATAGCGTCCCTCTTAAGACAGGCACCACCTGGACAACACATGCTGTGATCAGCAGACGGCGCCCCCCATGTCTCTTCACATCTGAGACCTGGGGAAATCTGGTAGAGGCACCTCGATGTACCGTAGATGACCTCCTCCGTCAGGCCCATACAGTAAGACAAGACCTTCACCTTTATCTCATAGATTACTGGCCAGTGTCTTGGGAGATTGTGAGTGAGTCGATCTGTGGGCCCGGTTGCAACAGGTTGAGCATGCCCAGTAAGTACCAGTGTCTCAGAGCAGTCTGGAAGCTAGTGTCTGAGTCTGCATAGTTATACTAGGGGATACATACCCTCTTGGATATAGGAATTTCTGAGGTGCAGGCAGGACACTAATTACGATTGAATATTGCAGGAATTAAGGCTCCCGGTTGCACGTGGTTTCTGAGGGGAAATCCAAAGGGGCTAAGGCTAAGCTTAGAGAAGTGAAGATCAGGATATATGCTGCAACACCAAGTAAGTTAGTCCTTTATACGTGCATGCAGGCGAGGTTTTCTTGTAACAACAATCATTTGTGAAAATCTGTACTATAAGCCACTTGTGAGGCTGAGGTACCCACCTCAGAGCTCGGTGTCAACAGAGTTTGCTAGGGTAGGCGACTCACTTGGAGGCAGCCCACACAAATTTTCACAATACTAGAGAATAGGTCGTTTTCATGTAGTTAGCTGATAATGGGGTGTGTCAGGGAGATAAGATGTTTTCTAATGGTATGCTAGAATATACACTCCTTTGGGGCAATGATGTACTTATGCTTATTTGAATTCCCACAGCTCAAAGGCTCGAGCATTACGGCTCCTAGAAGGAACGACCCAGTGGAGGCTGTGGGGATGTTGAGCCATCACTTAATCTAAGTATCTTTATTCATGTATTTACAAATACATAAATTGGTTTAGCTTGGTCCAAAAATTCGTTGCATGGTCGTAATCGAACCAGATAATGGCCACATAGTGGTCCAAAAACTTGTAAGACAGTATACAAGTACAAACTAACCTAAGGTCATTCGAAAATCTGGTAAAAACTGGAGTTTTACAAATATAGTCCCTCCAGGCTCAATCAAAGAGAATGGTGAGTTATAGTCAGGGGCCTCACTGCCTTTAGAAAACGGGATCTAAGCACTGCCTCGTGAGCCAATCAACCAGTGTCACCCGTCATCCAATAAAAAATGGTGTACCAGCACACGGCTCACCAGATTTCACCGCAGACTCACTGCAGGGCATCATGTTTACTCAGCAAGCAGACCAGACTGCGGTCAACTTGTCTGAATGTGTATATCTATACACACAGTGTTTATAGACCTAAATTCTCTTACATATTTTAAGGAAATTTATATTAAAATTAAGCTTTCATATACATTAGCAGTGACATTTATATGTATAATGAATATACATGTATGATGTGTGTGTAGTGTCTTACAAAATGCTCACTCAGCAGTATTCTAGCTGAGGAGCTGATGCAGCATCAACAACCCAGAACATCAAGAGCCGGCATCAATGTCCAGCCACGTTTACCCTTCAAGGTTACTGACTGTGTGGTCACTGGGTCTGTGAGGTGCTGATGTGATCATAACAACCACTCAGCTGTTCACTACAATGAAGTTTTTAAACACTCGAAGTGTAGTTGTGGAAAATTGCATTTATCTGAATGTATCATTATGTACATAACAGTAAATGAACAGATAATTATTATTTATCAGTTAGACAAGTAGGAATTTGGGACACCTAGGTCACAAAAAAATGTCCCCCTTCGATACCTACCACTGTCATATCCACAAGTTGCTCTAGACCTATTAATTATAAATAAAAGATGCATCACCAGGAATGCTGGTAAATATATAAATTTGTGGACTGCATATTAAAATTAATAAATAAATAAATATATATATATATATATATATATATATATATATATATATATATATATATATATATATATATATATATATATATATATATATATATATATATACATTTATATAACAGGAGAATATATCTTAATATCAATCATCAATTTGACTGGAGATTAATGTGTATCATACTCAGAAAACCTCAGTCTATACATGAAATAACACTGGCCAGAGTTAAACATAACAGACTTATCTGAGGTTCCTGGAGCTGTCTTGTCCAGTCGCCTGATATCTCAAGTTATGCAGGAATGCACATCCAACAATTTCGCCTCCTATTTGAGAGGTGTCAGCCCAATTTTAACCTCTAGAGCACGAAAAATTCTTCCCATTATCACTAACGTTCTGTTCAATTCAAACAACAATGTCGAGTATCTTCTGCACAGGCGCAGAGCCTCCCTGTCGGCTCCATTCTCTTCTTTTAAAAATACACTTTTAATCAGGTTTATTTACACAGCATAATATTGGGAAATTATTATTTTCCACACTGCAGCTAGGCGGAGGTCGTTGCTAAATGACTCAAATTGCTGATTTGGCAATGGTGGAGGACCTGGGTACATATAGGAACTTGTGTCCACACGGTGACATATTACACAAGATTTAATCACTCTTTTTACACTTTGCCATCCTTGTAGAATCCAGAAAGTTTCCCTAATACAATTTAAGGTATCTTGTACCCCACCATGCATTACATTTTTATGGGCATTTAGAACAATTAAATTTGTTAGATGATGAGTTTTGGGCAGTAAGATAGGGTGTTTAGCATAATCATCCAATTCAGCATTTTGTAACCTACCTCTGCACCTAATTACACTGTTCTCTAAATACAGCCCCAATTTCTCTATTATGGAACCTTTCACAATTTTTCTTTCCATCATCAATTTAATCTCATTTCCATAGATTTCCTCCTGTACCCTCTTTATCCAATATTCAAGAGGATGTGAAAGCTTAAATTAAATATTCATCTTGTTTAGAAATTTAACACCAACTTAATTACATTGATTAGTTTGGGTAAAGAAGAATACCTATTTATATCAATGGCTAAGGAAGGACAAACAATTGGAGCGGTGGTCACAGTAATTTCAACAGGAGTAATATACGCCTTTTGTACAGGCCAATTACCTTTATTTACCAACCAGCTCGGTCCTTTAAACCATGATACAGCATTTACAAATTTAGCATAAGGTAAACCTCGAGACAAGAAATCAGCTGCATTCTCCTCACCAGGTATATGATTAAATGTTAACATATCCTGATCCAAACTATTATACTTCTCTTGCATCTGATTAATTTCAGCGACTCTGTTTTGTACGTACACAATTTTACTGTTTCCATTACGAATCCATTGTAAGAATACCTCATTATCAGACCAAATTACAGTGTCGCTAATATTTATCTCCTGCAACTTATTTCTTATATAATTAGCTAATTTGACACCTACATCAATGGCTGTTAATTCCAACTGAGGTAAGGTACGTGATTTAATTGGAGACACTTTAGCCTTAGACATAACAAGAGAAATAACACTATTACATTGAAGGTAAGCAACTGCTCCATATGCCAACTTTGAGGCATCACAAAAAATGTGGAGTACATTTTTCCCATTTGGATTGGCCACCTGGCTTGGGAACTCCATCATTGGAATTTTCTCATAATCACCAATTAATTCATCCCACCTGTTAATGAATTCCTCAGGTAGAATTTCATCCCAAGCACATTTAAGTTTCCATGCTTCCTGTATTAATAATTTCCCTCTTATTGTAAGGGGTGACACTAAACCTAGTGGATCAAAACATTTGGAAACTTCAGCAAGCAAAACTCTCTTAGTTAATTTACTGGGCATACTGTAATTATTAGTTTTAACATTAACAAATCTCCCTCAGTATCCCAAGTTAAACCCAATACATTACTACATTTTGGTACTTCATCTCCAGGGAAATCTTTACTTATTTTGTCCTTTAATTTGAACGAATTACTATTCCATTCCATCAGAGGCATATTTGCACTACGCATTATTTCATTAGCTTCTCCATAAGTCATTAACAGTTCCTCTTCAGTTGACGTCACACCCAGGAAATTGTCCACATAAAATTATTTGCTCACCACTTTACTCAATGTACTTTCCATACGTTTAAGGTGTGCATTTATCGTCGCTTGAAGTAGGAACGGACTGGATGAAGCACCAAATAATATGCTCCTAAAGCGAAAGTTTTCAGAGGGCTAAGTGGGTCACTAGGATTCTCAGGCCATAACAAACGGGTACAATCCTGGTCAGCCTCTTGTAAACCCACTCTTAGGAAAGCTTTACTTATGTCAGCCGTAAAGGCATAATGCTTTACTTTGAAATTTAATAAGATATCTCAAATTTTTCCGTCAATGACGGACCTGTCATCAAACAGTCATTTAAACTAGGTACATTTTTGTTACTCCTGGCACTACAATTAAACACAATCCTCAAAGGAGTGGTCTTAGAATCCTTCTTCATTCCGCGATGTGGCAAATAGTGACCATAAATTTTGGCTTGCTCGGGAGGTACCTCTTCTATAAATTTATTAATTAATTGCTCAGCAATTATATCATTATAGGCAGTTAACAATTCTGGTGTCTTACTCAATTCGCAGAGCTGAGCCTTTAACTGTCCATATCTCATTCTGTAATTAGTGGGCAATTCTGGATGGTTCAGTCTCCACAGAAGTCGTACCCAGTATTGTCCAGATTCAAATTTTACATCTCTCAGGTATTGTTCTTGAGTAAAAGAATCGTCTGGACTTTCTTCATTTACATTTATTCTAATGCTGTCTAATTCCCACAATTTATGCACTTGTTCAACACCATCCTCTATGGAAGAGTTATATTGGGGTACGATTTCATGAGTAAGACACACAGTTATGGTATTTGTAGTTTCCTCTAGTCATGAATTATTATTACGAGGAATCCTACAATACATTACATGGCCTCCTGCAGTCTTCAGAAGGGTGACACCACATTTCTTTACCATACCTTTTACAAAGGAGGCATAATAGTCGCTGCCTATCAAAATATTTATTGGGCCTACAGAATTATCACTTACACCAGAAGGTGCTAAATTTACATTATGTGAAAGTCTTTCTGTAGCTATACTAAGCCCTACTGTAGATATTTTCTCTGGAAGTCTATCTACAATTACTGCATTAACACGTTTTCTCTCATTGCCCAACCTGACAGTTACATAAACAGTGTCATACAATTGTGCTCTTTTATCTGAGAGAAAACAAATAATTTTAGAGTTGAAGGATCTCTCATCTGTACTTTCATACCATCAAGACATTTACGTTTAATGAAAGTACGTTGGGATCCTTGGTCTAATAATGCAGTTACATTTTTTGATTTATGCCTTTTATCATCAATTTTTACCTGTAACACAGGTATGGCTACTTCAGCAAAACCATAATTATTAACATTAGCAGCAATTTTTACATTAGCTACTGTTGTGTCAGGATTGTCAACATTATCATTATTATCAACATTATCATATAGACCTTTGCTCATAACTATATGGTGTCTTCCTTTGTGACATTGATAACAGTAGTTTATTTTGGCATTACAATCCTTTACATTGTGACTACCTAAACATCTGATACATCTGTCAAGTTCCTCCAATTTTTCAACTTTATCATTCCATGAATTGTATGCATTGCAATTCTTAGAAAAATGAGTACCCTTGCAGAAAAGACAATCTCTCTTTTCTTTGACTGGTTTCTTATTAACTGGGCTACTCTTAGGAGGGTACTTAATCTTCTTACCTTGTGGAGAATCATTATTTCTGATTCTTGCTACTTTATATGCACCTATGCAACTATTTTTAGGAAATGAATTTTGATTATTACCATTGGAATAATTTTTCCCTTTCTGAAACTTGACAGATACCTCAGAGTTATTATGTGTTGCATCTTTAAAATGAGTTAGTTGGCTGGTCTGAAACTGAACAATTAATTCTTGTAGACCTAGTCTTATTTCCTCCAGACCAAAATAACCCTTGTGATATTTGTTTGAGATTCATTCAAGTGTTTTATAGTTTAATTTATTCTGTACAATGGCACTCAATAACCAGTCTGATTCCTTCAGATTATATTTATTACTTAAAGTTTTGAGAGTGCTCTCCAGTTTAACTCTAAACTGCTGTAAACCTTTGTAAGTGTGATCTGGAGATTTTAAATTAACAATGATATTCACTAGATCCAATCTACTTTGTTCTATATAACAAGTTAACTGCTTCCTTGTAAGAATCATCTACATTGGGAAAGGCTTGTATGAGTATGTGAACATCTCCTCTTACCTGTCCTTTGAGGTAAAATAATTTAGTTACACAGGCTAGGTCACTTCTATCATGCACAGCTGCTTTAAAAATTGACCAAAATTCCTCCCAATTTTCACCAGGATTAAATACAGGTAAACATAATTCTGGGAGTTTTGGCTAAGACATCTTATTTGTTGGAGCAGACTGATTAACTGCCTGGTTTACACATTTTAATTTATTCAAGGCCTGACTTTTACAAGAAAGAATCTTTTCCTCTAATTCATAATACTGATTAATCATAAGATCTACTTCAGTCTCATCTACACAGTTTACTAACAAATCTCCTTCATATTTGTTGTAATATAATTTGTATGAATCATATCTATTCCCCAAAGCATCTAAATACAATTTTAAATCATCAGTATTCACAGTTTCTTGATTCATTAATTCTAAGCACTTATTATATGCCTTGGTTACATGACCCTTTCTAGCCTGCAGTGATGCTTTCTTTGCTCTATATTCCATATGTTTGTCTTCTATATTAATTTCCTCATTTTCAGCCATGATGCAATGTATTAAATTCAACTTAATAGCACTGATTATGTACTAAATTATGCACTTTATAATGGTAAATAGTACAACTTACCTTTGAATAAATCCTAGCTACTTGAGCTTAGTATTACATGTAAGAATATTATATAAATTTTAAATGTACATTAATACAAACCTTTAGCCAGCCTTGGCTCATCAAAATTATTATACAAATTAATATAAAACCTTGCCAGAATTTGGCATAGCAAAATTAATATTATACACATTAAAATAATTAGCAACACTTGGCTTATCAATTACACATACACTGATATAAACCTTGGCCAGAATTGTATTATCAAATTAGTATTATACAAATTAATATAAACTTAGCTAGACTTGACTTATCAAAATTAATATTATACAATTAATATAAATTCTTGCCAGAATTTGGCATAACAAAATTAATATTATACACATTAATATGATTAGCTACACTTGGCTTATCAATTACACATACACTTATACACATTAATATAATCTTTAGCCACCCTTGAGCTTAGCTTATCAAAATTAATATTGTAATAATTATAATCCACTACACATTAAGTAAATTTGTGAACTTAACATCCACCTCTTCTGTCATTTCACATATAATTACTTAGTAATTAACTAATTAATGACTTCACTAATTACCTCCGGTTCGAAGGGCCAACGGGCAAATTAAATGTTTAAAATTGCATTTATCTGAATGTATCATTATGTACATAACAGTAAATGAACAGATAATTATTATTTATCAGTTAGACAAGTAGGAATTTGGGACACCTAGGTCACAAAAAAATGTCCCCCTTCGATACCTACCACTGTCATATCCACAAGTTGCTCTAGACCTATTATTATTTTTTTTATTATCACACTGGCCGATTCCCACCAAGGCAGGGTGGCCCGAAAAAGAAAAACTTTCACCATCATTCACTCCATCACTGTCTTGCCAGAAGGGTGCTTTACACTACAGTTTTTAAACTGCAACATTAACACCCCTACTTATAAAAGATACATCACCAGGAATGCTGGTAAATATATAAATTTGTGGACTGTATATTAAAATTAATCAATGATTATGTATATATATATATATATATATATATATATATATATATATATATATATAATATATATATATATATATATATATATATATATATATATATATATATATATATATACACACATTTATATAACAGAAGGAGAATATATCTTAATATCACTCACAAATTTGACTGGAAATTAATGTGTACCATACTCAGAAAACCTCAGTCTATACATGAAATAACACTGGCCAGAGTTAAACATAACAGACTTATCTGAGGTTCCTGGAGCTGTCTTGTCCAGTCGCCTGATATCTCAAGTTATGCAGGAATGCACATCCAACAATTTCGCCTCCTATTTGAGAGGTGTCAGCCCAATTTTAACCTCTAGAGCACGAAAAATTCTTCCCATTATCACTAACGTTCTGTTCAATTCAAACAACAATGGCGAGTATCTTCTGAGCAGGCACAGAGCCTCCCTGTCAGCTCCATTCTCTTCTTTTAAAAATATACTTTTAATCAGGTTTATTTACACAGCATAATATTGGGAAATTATTTTCCACAGTAGTGTTAGGAATTATTTTAGTTCATGATGGTGTCATTGAATATGCAGTTTCAATCTTTACAAACTTAAATTACACAGGAAGAGAATTTGTTTGCTGTCTGTGAAGGGTTGAATCAAAATGCAAATATTGATTGTTAGAAATATTGATGTTAGAAACAAAACTGAATCTACTTTCAAATCATCTGAAGAACATTAATTCAGATTATACAAAATATGAAAGTGATTTCCTAGAGTCAGATCCATCTGAGGATGAAATTCAAAATATTGTGAGTATTTTTAGTGTTCAAGAAAAGTGGGAAGAGAGACATTGTACCTGCCAGGAAATTCTTTCACAAAGATCTACTGTAGCTAGTGGTCAGACACCTGTTACACCTGCCACAACTGGCATACCACTACTTAGTCTTCCTGCACTCTCATTATCTATATCTGAAGGTCAAAATTATTAAGAATTTATCAGTGGTTTTCATTCCTTGGTACATTCAAGAACTGATATTGATGAGATCGCTAGGTTAAACTACCTTAATTAAATGTCTTGTGAAGGAAAAACCCTTTGAACTGATTAAATCCTTTCCGGTGGTCCAAGGCAATTACGTGTTTTGTCAGTTAATTATTTTGACGCTGACAAAGCTAGAGTTAAACATGCACTCAGAATCTCAAGCTGGAAGCCACCAAGACATTGTTTTTCGGATTAGAGACAATTAGAATCACGCTAGACAATAGTCTCAGATTTCTAGAGACTAAATATGACCTAGAGCAACATGATTGTTTCATCAGTGGTATTGTACACGATAAGTTGTCACCACAAATCATTGAACATTTAAATATTATGTTCAACAAATGCTATTTCACTTGTGAAGAAATTAGCGATGGTTTACAAGCAATAGTTTCTTACATGCAAGCAATAAGTCATGATGATAAACCAACAAATCCAACTGTGGATACAAAACCTTCAATTCAATTTAAGAAGAGTATACCTGCTCCCATTAAATCACAGAATGGGAAATCCCATATAGGCAGTTATCAAGCTGTGAATACAACAGACAGTAAAAACACTGTCACACATTAACGTACTCCAAAATGTGTACTTTGTGATGGATCACATTGGGCACAGTATTGTATTCAATACACAACAACACAACAATGGAGGCACAGAAATAATGTGCTCGACAGCTGAAATGGTTGTATTAAGTGTTTAGGTGAACACGAGGGAGGTAAATGCTCACCGAAGAA
This sequence comes from Cherax quadricarinatus, assembly GCF_038502225.1. Lineage (NCBI taxonomy): Eukaryota > Metazoa > Arthropoda > Malacostraca > Decapoda > Parastacidae > Cherax > Cherax quadricarinatus. The sequence goes on from NC_091306.1 coordinate 52,096,885, forward strand.
GTGTTTTAAATGGAAGGGTATGCATCATACAGCTTTATGCGAAGCATTTGTGTTGAACAACAGACGACTTCCACAGAAACAAGAAGTTAACCAACAACAGCATTAAACGTGAGAGATAAGTTTAAATCGAATGCTCTCCAAATAGCTTGAATTGAGTTATCTAATAAATTACACAAAACCATTGTGCTAACACTATTTGATCAAGGCTCACAAAGGTCCTTTATATAGCTGTTTTTTTTTTCAAAGTTCTGGTAATCAGACATATGACCTAGTCAAGTTCACTGTTGGTCTAGAAAACAGGATAAAAACAGTAGAAGCTTTGGTAGTATGTGCAGCTCCAGTGATTAAAAGGAACAGCTGTAGCACTGAAAGAAGCCAATGTCAAGTTAGCCTGTCCAGATATACAGACAGACACAGTTAGTCCAATTGATTTAATCATTAGAAGTGATTATTATCACTGTTTTGTACAAAATATGGTAAGTAAATATGATATTCACTTGCTGAAAACAGCAGGAGGACACATGATATGTGGTCCCATTCCCTCTCAAAAGTGGGACAGAAGCTGATAATGATTCGGAAAATGTACCAGTTACGTGGATAATTGCTGATCATGTACCACAACAAAAATTATCATTACTGGAAGAAATGAATGAACCAATTGATAAGTTGTGGAATTCACATGCGATAGGTATTGACGTAAATAAACCAAGCCCACAAGAGTCTCAGACTTATAACCAATATCTGGACACTGTCAAATATGAAGATGGACAGTATTGGGTTAGGTTACCATGAAAATTAAGTCCACCACATCTGCCTAGCAATTATTGCATTGCTTTCGGAAAATAAAAGCACAAATACATGAGCTCAGGAAGAATCCAGACCTATTGACTATGATAATATCATACACGAACATTGAGGAAGTAGTCGAAGATAAGTTGAAGACAAAAGCTCTTTATCTCCCGCACCATGGAGTCGGAAAGGATTCTGAAACCACTCCACGACTTGTCGTATATAATTGCAGCGCACGTGCTAATAAAAATGTAGCAAGTCTCATGATCGGACCCTCACTAACTGAGAAGCTTGGAAACGTGCTTATGAAATTTCGCACAAATCTATATGCCTACATAGCTGATATTTCCAAAGCTTTCTTAAAAGTAGGATTTGAAAATCCACATGATCCTCAAAGTCTTGTACATGGAACACTTAGAGGCTGAACACTTCGCCAACATTATCCCTTCAAGCGTCACTTGGTTACGTTACGTGGACGACGTCCTCGTAATAACTCCCAAACGTTTTGATGTATGGAATCTTCAGGCAAGGCTCAACGAAGTTGTACCGGCGATCCAGTATACACTAGAAGAAGAGTCCATTGATAAGCTACCTTTTCTTGACATCATCATTTACAAAGTAGATAACAACCTAAGATTTCAAGTTTACCAGAAACCTACAAATAAAAATGATCTCACACACTTCTATTCCAGTCAAGATACTAAGATCAAAAGAGGTATCATCATCGGATTTTTCATAAGAGCATACCGAATTTGTAGTCCTGAGTTTTTTGACAAGGAATGTCGATACATTCACCAAACCTTCACTGATTTACATTTTCCTTCCTTTTTCATCAAAGACCGCAAGAAAATGCATGGGTTTACACTATATCCTGTGGAAGCTGCGACAAGATTTATGTAGGTGAAACAGCAAGAAACCTTGACACCCGCCTCAATGAACACATTTATTCATGTAGGAACGATAACTAGAACAACGCCTGCGCACAACACCGGAATTTCACCAATCATCTCATGAAATTCAGGGACGCCCAAATAGTGATCAAAGAAACTAATTTTCGTAGACGCCAGTGCCTTGAATCATCGCTAATCGCTGTTTCTAATACAATTTAGCAAAACAAAGGCAGCTCCACCATCTCCGACGTCTTAGCAAGAATCCTTCTGAAAACAGTAAACCTTGCCATCACATAGTCTCTCCTGTTAATGCTACACAAGCACATTACAGAGGATGAACAATGAAACAGGCCTTCTCTAATTCAACCTCCAACAGAAATATTTATCTAACTTATTTTTATGCTACCCAAGTAATAGCTTTTATATCCTTTTACTTATGTGCAATTTAAATGTATTACTACTACTACTACAACTTATATTACTACTACTACTACTACTACTACTACTACTACTACTACTACTACTACTACTACTACTACTATTATTACTGTTATTACTACCACTAGTATTGTACCCTCTGTGTTCATGTATTGTTTGTAACGGCTTGACAAAGCTCCTGGAGAGCGAAATGTTGCCACAATAAAATGTCATATTAGTTGCACATGTGTCCTTTTACTTTACAGCATAATCTAAATGAGGCCTAACCAAAAATATATAGAGTTGAAGAACAACCTGAGGACTTCTATTATTTAAACTTCTTGCTATGAAGCCAAGGACTCTGTTAGCTTTATTACGAACACTTATGCACTGTTGTCTTGGTTTCAGATTACTGCCAACCGAACTACTAAATCCTTTTCGCAATCCGTAATATTTAGATCTCCATTATTTTGTTTATATGAGTCATGGTTATTTTCCTGTCCAACATTTAGAACTTTGCATTAGTCTGCATTAAAATGCATCTGCCACTTCTTCGACCACTGCATCAGTCTATTCAAATCATCCTGGAGTGCTCTAATGTTCTCATTAGAATGAATTGGACGATTCTATTTTGGTGTCATCGTCAGCGAATCGACATAGAAGAATCTCGCACAATCAATCGTAACAGAAATAAAAAATAGAGTCAACAACAAATCTCTCACTTTTGTTACGAGGATCTGGACAATTTAGAAGTATTAAGTATATCTCATTTGCTCCATGGCAGAAGACTCCAGCCTGTACCTCCATGAATGATAAAGAAATCATAGAGGATCCTACTTATTTCAAACCTGAGCAACTGAAACGTAAATTCAAACACCTTTAAAAAGTGATTGAATGCTGGGAGAAAATTTGGTGAGAAAACTATCTAACCTCAATGAAAGAACACTTCTATGGAATTGGTGTTCCTGAGAATCACACGTCCTGGTGACAGTGATTATTGACAATGATGGTCCAAGGTTCAAATGGCCTCTTGGAAAAATAGCTACCATACATCCTGATGCAAATGTAACCATCAGGACAGTTGATGTTTTGAGCAAAGGTGTAGTGAATAAGCGGTGTGAGGGAAAAGTTCAATAGATAGGAGTAGCGAGGGAGTATATAGTAACAACAGTTTTATTGCCGGTTACTTGTTAAGGTAGCGTAAGTCCAGCTCCCACTATTCCCCCTCCCCCCCTTTTTCCCCCTCCCAGAAAGTGATAGTTTGATTGCCGGCTGCTTGTTAAGGTAGGGTCAGTCTAGCTCCGGCTATCCCTTCCCCTCCCTCTTCCCCCCCCCCGAAAGGTGACGTGTGGGGCTCCTGTCAAACAGTAAATCACTCGACTCACAGCTCCCAACACTACTGTAAGTACACGCCTGATCATATTTTAGTGGACTTATTGGTTGAAAGCTTCACTTTTGACCAATAATTAACTTAGTCCTTTCATTCTTTATCTGTTAAATGTTTTAATAATCACCACATCTTTTAGGTATTGTACTTATCATGGAGAGTGATTTCTTAAGCAGTGGGTAATCTGTCTCTCATTACAGCTTGGAATGACAGAGAGGGTCACCTGCCAACCAACGAGAAGAATAGAAGGAGATGGACTAACGTCCTGAGACGTCCCATGTTTAGTCTACTTACCTGTTATGTAAGCCAACACAGGACCTAACCCCTCATCATAGCAGTGGTAACGAACCTGTTTTCCTGTCATCTGAAGTAATTACACACGGCTATACTCTGTGAAGAACGAGCCAGTGGTGGTCACCAACACCTGCTACCCCTCCCCCCCACATCAGCAATGGCTACGATTTCAACAACACTCAGTGTCACCAACACCTGACACCCGATTACCACGATATACCTATATAAGCGTTGAGTTCAAATGTAATTTTTTTCATTTCATTTCTCATTTTTCTTTCAATTAGGATACCCATTCATGTTTTATTGTTTTACATTTTCTGTTTCTAAATAATAAAGTGTTTATCATTGTCTGTTATTATTTCTTTTTCTATTCATTAATTTTCCTGAGGAGGAGCCAGCCTTGGTAATACTGACTGAAGTTGTTACAGGGCTGAGTAAGCCTTCACAAGTGGCGACCTTGCCAGGATCAACTCTACTGAATCAAGATTCAATTCTATCTCGAATCTACCATTGGAACTTCATGCCGCATACCACAGACAGTTACCACCAGCCATGAGTAATCATTCTCTATGGTAGGACTATGGTACAGGTATTTAAGAGATTTGGTGATTGTTATAGTCTCAATTTATTGTAAGTCAAGTCAAGCAGGATATAATATTTGATTCTGCCACCTTTGGAGGATTAGACTCTATGGACCCGAGATTTTCCAGTGAAAATTTGTTTCATTGAGCTCTTTATTATATCAAGGGAACTGTCGTAGGACACTCTTGATTTGTGGGTGAGAAGATTGGATGGTCAAGTGACCCCATTCTACTTGCTGTTTGCTCGGAGCCGGCAGAGAACCCTTCGTTTTAATTAATATTGTTTAATTGAAGCAGGGGTCGAGCCCTCTGGTTTATTTACAGTTTAAGCAGAGCAGGAATTGAACCCACTATTTTCTTTAATACCCGTTTCATTTCCTCTGATAGTTTAAGTTATTCTTGCAAGTATGGAGGAATACCAGTTTTGGATGAACACTTGAAGTAAGTTAGGAATAACAGGGAAAAATTTAGAATCTTTCATTAGTGCTAAGATCCAGGAAAGACTTGAAAGAGAGAGAGAGAGAGAATCAAAAGAGAAGAGAATAAGGACAGAGAAAGAATAGAGAGAGAGAATCAAGAAAGACAGTTAGAAAGAGAGAGAGAAGACAGAAAGGAGCGTGATAGACTTGATCGTGAGGAGAGAGCTAGAGTACGTGAGGAACAAGCTAAAATATGTGAGGAACAAGTTAAATTAAGAGAACTTGAGGAAAGAGCAAAGGATAGAGAAGTTGAGGAAAGAGCTAGAGAACGTGAGGAAAAAGCTAGAGAACATGAGGAAAAAGCTAGAGAACTTGAGTTAATAGAGAGAGAAAAGGATCGCGAGCTCGAAAAAGCTCGCCTTGAATTAGAGAATAAAAAGTTAACTTTGACACAACAACAATTAGAGGAAGGACTAATTGAACATCATGCAGCTAGTGCACATATTCCAACACCTAATTTACCTCCCTTCACAGAGGGTGAAGACGTAACTTCATACATCATCAGGTTTGAAAATACCGCTACCTTGTGTGAATGGCCTGCTGACACCTGGGCTACCAGGTTAGGAATGTTATTTTCTGGTACAGCCTTGAATATCTATGCAACTTCGTTGCAGGATATCATATGTAATTATAACCTACTGAAGAAGGCAATCCTTAAAGCATATCAAAAAAACACAAATTCTTACAGGAAAGATTTCAGGTATGCCACCTTACAGCTTGGCCAGAACTTTCAGCAGTTACAGGTAACACTCTTTCGTTTGTTCGACTTTTGGATAGAGAGTTCAGGAATTGATCACAGTTATGAATCTCTTAGAGACTTCATGGTTGCTGACCAGTTCCTGACAGCTCTTCCCCACCAGATAAGAGCATTCATTAGAGAACATAATCTGATTAAAGCTGAGGAAGTTGCTGAGGCCGCTGACTTGTATGCTGAGGCTCACAATTCCTATAAAGACCTAAAGGGATCGAACCCTAAGGGCAAAGGTTCATCAGACCTTAAGAAATCAAAGCCTCTAGTGGAAAGTAAAGTGACTTCTTTTATTCCTGCTTGTCATTTGTGTGGTGTTAAGGGACATAAACGTCCAGATTGTCCTTCTAAGAAGGTCCAAAAAGTTGGAAGATGTTTTAAAGACTGTAATGACCAAGCACCCTTCTGTTCAGGAACAGTTAATGGACTTAAAGTATCTACCATTTTACGAGACACTGGATGCACATGTATAGTCATTTCTGATAGGCTGTTCCCTAATCTTAAAGAAACTCATTCCTCTGCTATACTTTCAGACTACTTGGGCCGTACAGACACTTTTCCTACCATTCGTTGTTACATTAGGTCTAAATGGTTCACAGGTTGGTCTGAAGCCGTACTAGCTCCCATCGGTGCCATTATTCCTTCTGAGGTTGACCTTCCATCACCAAAGATGGACATAAGTGTTTCAGATCCTCTTCCTGTAGAGTCAGAGAAGCCCCTCGAAAGTTCAGGTGAGACAATGTCTCGTGAGATTCATGTGGGATTAAAAACCAGTGATGCTGCTCTCGAAAGCGAGGAAGTAGGATTACCGGTTCACTTGTTAGATGAAAGTGATGGTATCACCTCCGATACCATAAATGTCTTGACTAGGGCTCAGACCAAAGCCCAGGCTTCTCCTTCTGTCCATCCTTTGATTTTCCCTTTAGATATATCGAAGGACTCCTTTGTCAATTTACAACGTAATTGCCCTTCTCTTCAGAATTGCCATAATGCCGCTTAACAAAATCAAGTTATCCAAAGGAAAAACTTTTCATATAAATTTGAATATATAAAAGGTATCTTGTACAAGTCAGTATTCAAATTCAATTCAGTTGAGATAGACTATTCCATCTTAGTTGTTCCAAGTCAATGCAGAGAGACTGTTCTTAAAATGGCTCATGACCTGCCAGTAGCAGGACATTTCTCGCATTGTAAAAGCTTAAATAAAATTAGGGAAACCTATTTTTGGCCAAAAATGTCCTCTGCTGTCACTACCTATTGTAGATCGTGTAAATTTGCCAACTGTAATCCTCCCGAGGTACCAGGCGAGTACCTATGGTCAAAATGCCAGTCTTTACGGTACCCTTTGAAAGAGTAGCTATTGACATCGTTGGTCGTTTATCACCACTTTCACCGGGGGGACATAGATATATATTAACATTAGTTGATTATGCTTCGAGTTTCCCTGAAGCCATACCCTTAAAGACCATAACTACTACAGAGGTGGCTGAAGCACTTTTGTCCATCTTCTCCAGAGTGGGCATCCCTAGAGAAATTTTGTCTGACCGTGGGGCACAATTCACTTAATGCAACATCTATACCAACTTCTGGGAGTGAAGCCTCTCTTCACCACACCCTATCATCCCAGCTGTAATGGGAGGATTGAGCGCCAGCATTCGATTCTTAAGTCCATTTTAAGGAAACTGTGCTCCCTTAAACCTAAGGAGTGGCATCGTTACCTACCCTGTGCTTTGTTTGCCATGAGGGAAGTTCCCAGTGACTCTTTGGGGTTTTCACCTTTTGAACTTCTCTATGGTAGACAGGCCAGAGGCCCATTGTCCATCCTTCATGACTTATGGACTAATGAGGAGGTAAATGCTGAAGTTCAGTCTTCTTACCAGTTTCTCTTTGACCTTAGATCCAAACTTGAGGAGACCTCTGACATAGTTTCGAAAAACCTAAGCTTGTCAGTGGACCAGTACAAAACCCATTTTGATTCCAAAAGTCAGAGGAGAAGTTTTAAAGTAGGGGATGAAGTTCTGGTACTTTTGCCTATCAAGTCAAATAAATTATTAGTAGCATGGAAAGGTCCATATAAAGTATTAAAAATTTGTGGGAAAGTTGACTACCTCATAGAAGTCAAGGGGAAACCTAAGCTTTATCATATCAACATCCTTAAGAAATATTACCGAAGAAATTCGGTTAACTGCCTTAATAACTTTGACTTAGTTTTTCCACACGAACTTGATAAATCAACTGAAGAATGTAAGATATGCGTAAATGACACCTCTAACTTAGACTATGATGAAGAATTACATGACTTGGTGACTCTTGACCACTCGGGCGCAACCAACATTAATATTAATGAATCTTTGGATGACCATAAGAGACATGAACTACTTCAATGTGTGAGTAACTTTTCAGACGTCTTTCCTGATATTCCAGGTGTTACCTCCACGGTAGTCCATAAGATTGACTTATTGACCGACAATCCGATCAAACGGAAATTGTAGCCAGTTCCAGTTCACCTTAGGGATGCATTTGACAGAGAGGTAGACAAATTATTAAATCCAAATATCATTGAACCTTCAGTATCTGCATATTGCTCACCAGTAGTCATGGTTAAGAAGGATAATTCATATAGACTTACTATTGACTTCAGAGGCCTTAATGCTATAACTCGATGGGATGCTGAGCCTATGCCCTTAATAGATAGCGATCTACACAAATTTTATGACTCTTCCTTGTTTTCAGAGATTGATATTGCGCAGGCATATCATCAAGTAATGTTAGATCCTTCTTCTAAGCAGTACACCACTTTTCCTACCCACCAAGGACTGATGCAGTATAGAACTATGCCCTTCGGTTTGGTAACTGCCTGTGCTACCTACGTGAGACTGATGAGAATGGTCTTGGGTAATATGCCAAATGTTTCATTTTATTTTGATAACATTTACGTAATGACATCCACGTGGGGCGAACATATCCAAACATTAACATCAGTTTTGTGTAGGTTACGCTCACATGGCCTCACTGCCAAGCCGAAGAAATGTTTCCTTGGGTATAACAAGATTAGATATCTTGGACTGATTCTTTCTAATAACTCTTTGCAGTCTCTCCCCATTAAGATCAAAGCTTTATTAGAATTTAAATTCCCTAAAACCAAGAAGCTCATGCGTAGCTTTCTTGGTTCTGTAAATTTTTATGCACGGTTTATCCTGAACCTTACTGATCTTACAGGCATCTTATCGGACTTCCTTAAAAAGTCTGTGAAGGAACCTCTTGAACTTTCCGACGTAGCTCGGAAAAAGTTTAATGAGATTAAATGTATCTTTTCGAAAGACCCTATACTTAAGATTCCAGATATTAATAAAACATTTTGTTTAAGAACTGATGCCTCCAATACTGGCTTAGGTGTGGTGCTACTACAATACCATGATGGTACTCCTTTCTCTGTATGCTTCCTAAGCCGGAAACTCCTTCCCACAGAAACGAGAAACTCCACCATAGGAAATGAATGTTTGGCCCTTGTGTGGGGTATCTCCAAGCTTAAATTTTATCTACTGGGAAAAGAATTCATTTTAGAAACGGACCACAAACTTTTGATATACCTAGAAACTTTTAAGGGAACCAACAGTCGCCTCTTGAGGTGGACATTGGCACTCCAGGCTTTTAAGTTCCATATTGTGTATATCAAAGGTTCATCCAATTATTTCTCTGACTGGTTAAGTCGTGACAGTCAGTAGAAGATTTGTTGCCTTACGCAACTTCCACATGTTAGAACTTTTTCCTCGCCTATTCTTCTTATACTCCTTGACTATAAGTCTTGGTATGGGGAAGTGTGAGGGAAAAGTTCAATAGATAGGAGTAGCGAGGGAGTATATAGTAACAATAGTTTCATTGCCGGTTACTTGTTAAGGTAGGGTAAGTGCAGCTCCCACTATTCCCCCTCCCCCCCTTTTCCCCCTCCCCGAAAGTGATAGTTTGATTGCCCGCTGCTTGTTAATTAAGGTAGGGTCAGTCTAGCTCCCGCTATCCCTTCCCCTCCCTCTTCCCCCCCCCCGAAAGGTGCGCGTGGGGCTCCGGTCAAACAGTAAATCACTCGACTCACAGCTACCAACACTACTGTAAGTACACGCCTGATCATATTTTAGTGGACTTATTGGTTGAAAGCTTCACTTTTGACCAATAATTAACTTAGTCCTTTCATTCTTTATCTGTTAAATGTTTTAATAATCACCACATCTTTTAGGTATTGTACTTATCATGGAGAGTGATTTCTTAAGCAGTGGGTAATCTGTCTCTCATTACAGCTTGGAATGACAGAGAGGGTCACCTGCCAACCAACGAGAAGAATAGAAGGAGATGGACTAACGTCCTGAGACATCCCATGTTTAGTCTACTTATCTGTTATGTAAGCCAACACAGGACCTAACCCCTCATCATAGCAGCGGGAACTAACCTTTTTTCCTGTCATCTGAAGTAATTACACACGGCTATACTCTGTGAAGAACGAGCCAGTGGTGGTCACCAACACCTGCTACCCCCCCCACATCAGCAACGGCTACGATTTCAACAACACTCAGTGTCACCAACACCTGACACCCCATTACCATGATATACCTATATTAGCGTTGAGTTCAAATGTAATTTTTTTCACTTCGTTTTTCATTTTTCTTTCAATTAGGATACCCATTCATGTTTTATTGTTTTACATTTTCCGTTTCTAAATAATAAAGTGTTTATCATTGTCTGTTATTATTTCTTTTTCTATTCATTAATTTTCCTGAGGAGGAGCCAGCCTTGGTAATACTGACTGAAGTTGTTACAGGGCTGAGTAAGACTTCACAGTGGACAATAGATAAATTAGTGCCGTTAGAATTACACAGTGTTGAAAACAAATGTCGTGATTCTCCAAAACCCCACAGTTTAAAGCTGTTCAGAAAAGACAATCAGCAGTGTGATGAGTGAGAAAATCAAATTAATTTTATGAGATGAATAGTTCACGTGCGGTGAACTTCTGCCCGCCCCCCAGTGTGGAGAAAATTTCTCCAGAAAGGAGGGTATCAGCCCCCTTCATCCCCAATCAATCCCTCTCAGGTACTTGAAGGACTCAACCCTCCTAGAAGGGGCAAATGCCATCTTGCTTCCTGATCAACTGTTTAATTTGAAGCAGATGCAGTACCAGAATGTACCAGTCATAGTCACGCTACTCACCTTGCAAGAGATCAGCATTGCAGCCATAGTATGGATTAATGAGAGTAATTACTCTCTTTACCTTGGCAGGAAAATTAAAAAAAACCTTGCATTTGTACTTATAAGTTGAGGCTCTCAGAAATTGTCATCTATCTCTAGAGAACAAGAAATCTGCTAGTTTGTACTGAATACAGTTGCAGTGTTTAGCAAGGAAGAGTAATATGCTGAATTCGGTGGTTTAGGGCCCCGCCCCAGGGCAAAGCGAGAGTGAAGCCCCCTGCAGAGCTCAGAATGCCTAAGGAGACAAACAGAAAATGTGTTTTCACGCCAAGAGAACAGGCAAAGAACAACAGTGATCAGCGCATTTTTGACTTGTAAAATCTCAAACATTCACGGTAGAAATATCATTCAGTGAACTATCATCCTGTTGTGAAATACCACAAAATAAAAACTAATATTGATCCTGGTGTAGTGTAACAGTGTGTTGCGAACAATCTTCAGTGAGAGACAGTTCAAAGTAGACAATATTGCTTCTATCAAGACGATGGATATCAGGGTAATTATCCTCACCACAAGCCAGGAAAAGCTTGCAGATCTGATACAAATACCCAGGTAAGTCTAGACAGTAACGAACCTAGTTAGGTCGGCTGCACAACAGATAGTTGGGTTGCACCATGTCTAGATTTACCAATATACCCGTAATCCACGGGCCATTATACCCAAACAAGTAAGCTTTCTGTTAAGCATAATGCCAAATTGATATGCTGAAATATACGCTTCTTTGGGGCAATGATGTATTTATGCTTTTTTGAATTTCCAAAGCCCAAAGGCTGGAGCATTATGGAACCTAGAAGTAACTACCTGTTGGAGGCTGTGGAGATGTTTAGCCATCACTTACGCTATCTTAATTCACGTATTTATAAATGCATAAATTGGCTTAGCTTGCTTCAGAAATTCCATACACAGTTTAATATTGACAAATGCAAGTTCTAAACAATGGACAAAAAAATAATCATGCCACATATAAACTAAATACTGGAAATCATCATTTTACTGATTGAGAAAACGATATGGGAGTTCTGGTTAGCAATAATCTAAAACCAAGACAATGGTGTACAAGTATTCGCAATAAAGTGAACAGAATCCTTGGCTTCATGTCAAGAAGTATAATAATAGGAGTCTTCAGGTTGTTCTTCAACTCTATATATCTTTGGTTAGGCCTCATTTAAAGTATGCTGCACGGTTTTGGTCACCATATTACAGAATGGATATAAATACATTGGAAAACGTGCAAAGGAAGATGACGAAGTTGAGCCCAAGTATCAGAAATCTTCCCTATGAGGATAGACTGAGGGCCCTGAATCTGCACTCTCTAAAAAAGGTGTAGAATTAGGGGGCATATGATTGAGGTATATAAATGGAAAACAGAAATTAATTAAGGGAATGTAAATAGCGTGCTAAAAGTATCTAGCCAAGACAGGACTCGAAGCAATGGTTTTAAGTTGGAAAAATTAAGATTCAGGAAAGATATAGGAAAGCACTGGTTTGGTAATAGAATTGTGGATGAGTGAAACAAACTCCCGAGTACCGCCATAGAAGCTAAGACCTTGTGTAGTTTTAAAAATAGGATGGATTAATACATGAGTGGGTGTGGTTGGGTGTGAATTGCACTTGACTAGCTTTTGCTACTAGGTCAGATGCCCTACTCCTTCCTTCCACTTGTGCATCATGCGTGTGTCTGTATTGTTTTGTTAGCCAGTTGTTCCTTCAATTTAGTTCAGAGAAAAATGTTAAAGATGAGGTTTTTAATTTGAGGTAATTAGTCCCTAAGCCTGGAGATGATGTGTTCAGTACTTCAATCTTGAAAAACTACAGCATAAACAAATTAACTCTTATTTAAAGAAATAACCTAGGAAATGGGGAAAGACGAAGAATAGCGCCGAAAAGAAGTATCTTCAGTCACAGAAGGAGCCATGTCTTAACCCAACAGTGGAGAGCTTGAAGACTTCAGCACTGAAGCTGGGGACAGCTTGTAGGCATATGAGTTATCGAGTTCAATTAATCTATTTTGAAAAATCCATTTTTTAATATTTTTAACGCTTCTTTTGGTAGGTAAGTGACTTGTGGATGATTGTCGAAGCCGTCGATTAAGTGTTTTACAAAATCTTGGACCTTTCTCGTTGTGAAGCTGAATGGGGTAACGAAGGTGTATTTGACAGTTCCAGTGTTAAGTCAAGGGAGGTGTTTCTTGGTGAACATGATGTTCTTGTTCGATGGTGGAGTGAAGAATCGTTGTTTTTTCCATGTGATGCCAAAGGGTGGAGAGGCAGGGTTGTCGCCATCAATTTCTTCATCAGAGATGGGAGAGACTTGGCATTCTGGTGGATTTGCAGTGAGTGTGAAGGTAGTGGCAGGCTGGGCAGACCCGGTGGCTTGAGAAGCTAGTGAATCAGAAGTGAACTGGGGGCCTGTGGTTGGAGGATCTGATGGGGGTAGTGAAGCTTTCTACGTTAAAGAAGATTTATAGTACTTCTGCTGTTTCTGCTGTGTCAGGGAAAAATATTAGGATGGTAGGAGTACGCTAAGCCTGGAATACGTGACTTTTATGTAAAGAAGGGTAGGGAGCTAAGTCAATGGAAGTATGGGTTGCAGAGGTATCTGGAAGAGCAGCTGAAACAGTGTTATGAGGGCACTGGTGAGAGATATCCTGTGCATGAGATAGGAGGAATAAAAACGAGATTGCAGGAATTGCAGAACGAAAGGTTTGATGGTAAGAGAGTGACGGGTGGCTTGGAGGATGTTTTATCAGGGGATAAGCCATCGGCATGTGTTTTGAGGAAACTAAGGCAACGGCAGAGGATAATGACCATGATTAAGTTGGATGTATTTACGGATGTGGGAGGGTATAAAATGGGGCAAATGTTGGAAACAATTGGAGGGGGAGGGTGGGAAGAGTGCCCGCAAGAAATATAAATGTGGAATTCTGGTATCTCATGTTTATGCGGAATTTGATTATGTTGTAAAATTTTAGTTAGGTGTGGAGTCACTAAGGTCGGGGGGGGGGGGGGAGGGGAGCACAACATGAATAAAAAGGCGCTGTAATATTGTCATAGCTTTGTGTATGACAAGGTTCGTCTTTTGTGGTCCTTTTTGTCAACTTAAACCAACATTAGTTAGTTAGGGAATATGAAAGTTATTGTACTATCTTGTATGTTAAGAGGTTGCATTATCATTTTTTGTTTTAAATTTATGAATATGTAATGTACGGCAAGCATGTGTTATTGACGATGTTAATAATGAGTTCGTAGATAGGGGGTGATATAAGAGATGCCTAATTATGTCAGGAATCTAGCTGACAGTGTAAATTCTATGTTTAATTAAATATTTATGTTGTGTGTCATATTGACAAATTGTACAATTGAAAGAAATGCAAACTAATCAATGTTTATTTTTATTTGCCTGAGGTGTAATATGATGATGGATCAAAACTGAATATCTATGTAAATGCGTTTATATATATATATATATATATATATATATATATATATATATATATATATATATATATATATATATATATATATATATATATATATATATATATATATATATATATATATATATATATAAAGTTTTTCTTCTTCTCTTTTTTAGTAAATGTCTACAGGAGAAGGGGTTACTAGCCCATTGCTCACGGCATTTTAGTCGCCTCATACGACACGCATGGCTTACGGAGGAAAGATTCTTTTCCACTTCCCCATGGACAATAGAAGAAATAAAGAAGAACAAGAGCTATTTAGAAAAAAAGGAGAAAAACCTAGATGTATGTATATATATATATGCATGTGCGTGTCTGTGAAGTGTGACCAAAGTGTAAGTAGGAGTAGCAAGATATCCCTGTTATCTAGCGTGTTTATGAGACAGAAAAAGAAACCAGCAATCCTACCATCATGCAAAACAGTTACAGGTTTTTGTTTCACAGTCATCTGGCAGGACGGTAGTACTTCCCTGGGTGGTTGCTGTCTACCAACCTACTTCCCTGGAGATGGGAAGTACAGTGCCTGCACTCTGAAGGAGGGGTGTTAATGTTGCAGTTTAAAAACTGTAGTGTAAAGCACCCTTCTGGCAAGACAATGATGGAGTGAATGATGGTGAAAGTTTTTCTTTTTCGGGCCACCCTGCCTTGGTGGGAATCGGCCAGTGTGACTAAAAATATATATATATATATATATATATATATATATATATATATATATATATATATATATATATATATATATATATATATATATATATATATATATATATATATATAATAGACACCAGCGACAGTATCATTCATAATTTTTGTGAGCATAGGAAATTACATGCCTAGAATGCCTAGAACGTGAAGGTATGTTAGGTGTTTACGTGTAGATTTGTGTGTGTGTGTGTGTGTGTGTGTGTGTGTGTGTGTGTGTGTTATAGAGGTGTATGTGCCTCTGTAATGGGCCAAGAGGCAAAACGGAAAAGTTTAATTGGAAGATTGATATGAACGTGATGGAATTATAATCTTTTGGTATTACATAAAAAAGTGGAATCATGTGTATATTAAAATGTGTAGTGATCCTTCAGACAGGGTTCAGGTGTGAAAGTCGTCTTGTTAGGGTGTGTATTAATTTGTGTAATACATGGCATGGCTGAAGTGCTTGTCGAAAGGTTTTTGCTGATGTATTATCTACATTATTTGTATGTATGTGCAGAGTAGTGTTATTGTGCAAGTTTCGTGTGTTATGTAACTAGGCGGGGGGGAAGGGGGGGTGATGTAGGATGAATATGTGAAGGGATGTGCAGAACAGGTGAACCAGAGTATGTGTTGGTTATAATAATTCTTTACTTATGTGATGGATGAGATACTTAACGTATCTCGAGGAAATAATGACCTTCATTATCTTTGGCTATTCACTTTTAATTGCATTGTATGTACGACCTATGTATGTAATATACGGTTTTCATAAAATATAAAAAAAAAATTATGCTACCACCACCATGCATTCTAGATAGATAGATGGAGAGAGACAGATAGATAGATAGATAGATAGATAGATGGAGAGAGAGAGAGAGAGAGAGAGAGAGAGAGAGAGAGAGAGAGAGAGAGAGAGAGAGAGAGAGAGAGAGAGAATAGAAGATTGAAGAAGTGAAGATGAGAGGAATGTCTTAATAAGAACGTTGTTGAAGACTATTAAGAGCAGGTAAGTACACTGCAGGTTAATTAATAGCTAGAACAAGCAGATCCATCTCTACATACTTAGTAAAGCAATTAACACATACCATGTATACCGTTGCTGATGGTAGGCTGAGTGCTGTGTCTGGGCGTATTCACCTAGTTGTGGTTGCAGGGATCGAGTCACAGCTCCTGGCCGCGCCTCTTCAATGGTAGCCACTAGGCCACTCTTCCTGGTCCACGAGCTTTATCATACCTCTTCTTAAAGCTATGTATGGATCCTTCCTCCTCTACATCACTTCCAGACTATTCCACTTCCCGACAACTGTGTGACTGAAGAAATATTTTAAGAACATAAGAACATAAGAAAGAAGGAACACTGCAGCAAGCCAACTGGCCCATGCAGGGCAGGTCCATGTCAACCCACGTCAGATCCAACTCACACCCACGCACTCAAGTATTTATCTAACCCATTTTTAAAGCTACACGTCTTAGCTTTTATGACGGTACTCGGGAGTTTGTTCAACTCATCCACAAATCTATTACCAAACCAGTGCTTTCCTAAATCCTTCCTGCATCTGAATTTTTCCAACTTAAAACATTGCTTCGAGTCCTGTCTTGGCTAGATATTTTTAGCACGCTATTTACATCCCCTTTATTTACTCCTGTTTTCCATTTATAAACCGCAATCATATACCCTCTAATTGTACGCCTTACGAGAGAGTGCACATTCAGGGCTTTCAACCTATCCTCATAGGGAAGATTTCTGATACATGGGATCAACTTTGTCATCCTCCTCTGTACGTTTTCCAGTACATTTATATCCACTTTGTAGTACGGTGCCCAGAACTGTGACGTGTAATCTAAATGAGGCCTAACCAAGGATATATAGAGTTGAAGAACAACCTGACGACTCCTATTATTTATGCCTCTTGATATGATGCCAAGGATTCTTTTAGCTTTATTGCGAACGCTTATGCACTGTTGTCTTGGTTTCAGGTTACTGTTAACCAGAACTCATAAATCCTTTTCGCAATCAGTAATATTAAGATCTACATTATTTAGTTTATATGTGGCATGGTTATTACCCAATTGTGAACCTTTGTTGATGTGTCCTGTCTCTGGAACATCTTGTCTCTGTCCACCACGTCGATTCCTTTCAGTATTTTATATGCCGTTTTCATATCCCCGAATCTCTCCTGTCCTCCAGTGTAATCAGGTTGATTTCCCTTAACCTCGCCTCGTAGCACATGCCCCTTAGCAGTTATTTGGGTGATGTGCGCCTCAGGATATGTACCCGGTGTTATACTCACCCCAAGACCCTTTTCCTTGAGTGAGGTTTGTAGTCTCTGGCCCCCTAGACTGTACTCCATCTGCGGTTCTCTTTGCCCTTACCCAGTCTTCATGACTTTGCACTTGGTGGGGTTGAACTCCAGGAGCCAAATGCTGGACCAGACCTGCAGCCTGTCCAGATCCCATGTGTGTATGTGTGTGTGTGTGTGTGTGTGTGTGTGTGTGTGTGTGTGTGTGTGTGTGTGTGTACTCATCTAGTTTTACTCACCTAGTTGTGGTTGCAGGGGTCGAGTCATAGCTTCTGACCCTGCCTCTTTACTTGCTACTGGGTCACTCTGCCTGCACCATGAACTTTATCATACCTCTCTTTAAAGCTATAAATGGATCCTGCCTCCACTACATCGCTTCCCAAACTATTCCACTTTCCTGAATAATCTGTGACTGAAGAAATATTTCCTAACATCCCTGTGATTCATTTGTGTCTTCAGTTTCCAACTGTGTCGCCTTTGTTACTGTGTCCCATCTCTGGAATGTTCTGTGTGTGTGTGTACTCACCTAGTTGAGGTTGCGGGGGTCGAGTCCGAGCTCCTGGCCCCGCCTCTTCACTGATCGCTACTAGGTCACTCTCCCTGAGCCGTGAGCTTTATCATACCTCTGCTTAAAGCTATGTATGGATCCTGCCTCCACTACATCGCTTCCCAAACTATTCCACTTACTGACTACTCTGTGGCTGAAGAAATACTTCCCAACATCCCTGTGATTCATCTGTGTCTTCAGCTTCCAACTGTGTCCCCTTGTTACTGTGTCCAATCTCTGGAACATCCTGTCTTTGTCCACCTTGTCAATTCCTCTCAGTATTTTGTATGTCGTTATCATGTCCCCCCTATCTCTCCTGTCCTCCAGTGTCGTCAGGTTGATTTCCCTTAACCTCTCCTCGTAGGACATACCTCTTAGCTCTGGGACTAGTCTTGTTGCAAACCTTTGTGTGTGTGTGTGTGTGTGTGTGTGTGTGTGTGTGTGTGTGTGTGTGTGTGTGTGTGTGTGTGTGTGTGTGTGAGTGTGTGTGTGTGTGTGTGTGTGTGTGTGTGTGTGTGTGTGTGTGTGTGTGTGTGTGTGTGTGTGTGTGTGTGTGTGTGTGTGTATGTGTGTGTGTGTGTGTGTGTGTGTGTGTGTGTGTGTGTGTGTGTGTGTGTGTGTGTATGTGTGGTCGCTACTAGGTCCTCTCTCTCCAAGCTCCATAAAACTATGTATGGTTCTTGCCTCCACTACATCACTTGCCAGACTATTCCACTTCGTGACAACTCTATGACTGAGGAAATACTTCCTAAAATTCATTTGACTCTTCAACTTCCATTTGTGACCCCTTGTGTCTGTGTCCCATCTCTGGAACATACAGTATCTTTCTACCTTATCTATTCCTCTTAGTATTTTATATATCGTTATCATGTCTTCCCTAACCCTCCTGTTCTCCTGTGTCGTCTAGCCGATTTCCATTAACCTTTCGTCATTGGACATTCCCCTTAGCTCTGGAACCAGCCTTTTTGTAAACGTTTACACTTTCTCTATTTTCTTGACGTGCTGGACCAGGTGTGGGTTCCAAACTGGTGATGCATACTCCAGTATGGGCCTGACGTACACGGTGTACAGAATCTTGAACGATTCCTTACGTAGGTATCGGAACGCTATTCTTAGGTTTGCCAGGCGCCCATATGCTGCAGCATTACCTGGTTGATGTGTGCTTCTGGAGACGTGCTCAGTATTATACTCATCCTAAGATCTGGTGAGGTTTTCAGTCTTTTGTCGCCTAGCCTGTACTCTGCCTGAGGTCTTCTTTGCCCTTCCCTGATCTTCATGATTTTGCATTTGACTGGGTTAAATTCGAGGAACCAGTTGCTGGACCAGGTGTCCAGGCTGTCCAAGTCTCTTTGAAGTCCTGCCTGACCCTCATCTAATTTAATTCTTCTCATTAACTTCACATCATTTGCAAACAGGGACACCGCTGAGTCTATCCCTTCTGTCATGTCATTCACATTTACAAAAAACAGCCCTGATCCTAGGTCTGACCCCTGTGAATCCCCGCTCGTCACAGGTACCCATTGTGATACATCATTACGTACCATGACTCGTTGTTGCCTCCCTGTCAGGTATTCTGTTATCCATTGCAGTGCACTTCCTGTTATACATGTCTGATCCTCTAGCTTCTGCACTAATCACTTGTGAGGAACTGTGTCGAAGGCCTTCTTGCAGTCCAAGAAAATGCAGTCAACCCACCCTTCTCTCTTGTGTCTTACTTCTGTCATCTTGTCATAAAACTCCAGGAGGTTCGTGCCACAGGATTTGCCTTCCAAGAATCCATGCCGGTTGTCTTTTATAATTTCGTTCCATTCCAGGTGCTCCACCACTCTCCTGATAATTTTCTTCATGACTTTGCATACTATACATGTCAGTGATACTGCTCTATAGTTTAGTGCTTCGTCTCTGTCCCCTTTCTTAAAGATGGGGATCACATTTCCCATCTTCCATACCTCATTTAGTTGCCCAGTTTCAAGGGATGTGTTGAAGATTGTGGTTAATGGCACATGCAGTGTCTCTGCTCCTTCTCTAAGGACCCACGGAGAGATGTTGTTCGATCCCACTGCCTTTGAGATATCAAAGTCACTTAGAAGCTTCTTCACCTCCTACTCGGTTGTGTGTATTTCATCCAACACTTATTGGTATATCCCTTGTTGGTGTACCCCTCTGTTTTGTCTTTCCAGTGTAACTTTTGCCTCCACTGTAAATACTTTCTGAAATATCGTGATGAGCTCCTCACATACTTCTTGGTTACTTCTTGTGAGCTCCCCACCTTCTTTCCTCAGGCTGATTATCTGGTCCTTGACTGTTGTCTTCCTCCTGACGTGGCTGTAAATCACTTTCGGGTCAGACATGACTTTTGATTCTATGTCGTTTTCGTACTGCCGCTGGGCCTTCCTCCTTATCTGTGCATACTCGTTTCTGGTTCCTTGACTAATCTCTTTATTTTTCTGAGTCCTTTGCCTTCTGTACTTTTTCCATTCTCTAGCACACTTAGTTTTTGCTTCCCTACATATTTGGGTAAACCAAGGGCTCATTCTGGTCTTCCCATTATTTCTGCTACCATTGGGAACAAACATTTCCTCTGCCTCCTTACGTTTTGTTGTTATGTATTGCACCATTTCGTTTACTGACTCTCCTACCAACTCTCTTTCCCAATGAACCTCTTCCAGGAAGGTCCTCATACGTGTGTAGTCCCCGTTTTATAGTTTGGCTTTTCCCTTACATCTCCTGTTGCCCTCTCCATATGGTCACTAGCTCCAAAAGACCTTTCATATGTGATGTCCTCGATATCTGAGCTACTCAGGGTGAGCACAAGGTCCAGTCTTGCTGGTTCATTTTATCTTCTATCTCTGGTAGTGTTCTTAACATGTTGGTGCATGAAGTTTTCCAGCACCACATCCATCATCTTGGCTCTCCATGTTTCAGGACCCCCATGTGGCTCCAGGTTTTCCCAGTCAATCACCCTGTGATTGAAATCGCCCATAATCAGTAACTTTGCTCTACTCGAGTGAGCTCTTCTTGCCACCTCATCTAGTGTGTCCACCACTGCTCTGCTGCACTCATCATATTCCTCTCTCAGCCTCCTACAGTTCTGTGGTGGGTTATACATCACTGCAATGACTGCCTTATGTTCCCCTGACTGAACTGTACCTACTATGTAATCCCTTTCTCCAATTTAGCCCATTCCTTCCATTTTCTGATAACCCCCATCAGTTTTTAATGAGCAGTGCAACCCCACCTCCCCCTCTGCTCCTTCTATCCTTCTTCAGGATCTGATATCCCGGTGGGAAGATTGTGTCTGCTGTTGTCCACATGAGTTTTGTTTCTGTGACTGCTATGATGTCTGGAGACATCTTGATTCTTTCATGCCACTCCTCACATTTATTTGTTATTCTATCTGTGTTTGTGTACCAAACCTTCAACTTCTTTTCTGTAACTGTGGTCTGGGGAGAATGGTGGGTTTGGGGGAGCAAGTTCCCTGGCAGGAGCCTAAAGGGTGTTGCTGTGGGAGTGGGGTCTATGGTGTGTGGGGTGGGGGCAGAGGACCTATGGGGGATACAGTGGGAGTGGGGATTGTGGTGAGAGGGATTGGTGTAGAGGGTATTGTGTGTGGGTTGCATTGGGGTTGCCATGGTTGGGTTCCTTCTGTGGGTGGTACCGGAGGAGGATGTGTTTGTTGTTCTACCTCAGTCTGGTCTCTCCTGCTCCCCTCCTTCCTTGCCTCCCATTCCACCTTACGACATTGTACCCTCTCTTTCAGTACCATCCTTTCTTCTTGTGTTCTGTCTCAGTTGAGGTACACGCTCTGGTACTCCAGTTTGTCCCTTAGATGCGCTTTCTCCTGCAGGATGCGGTTTTGGGCTGATTCTGCATTGAAAATCACTTTAATTGAACGCTTTTTTCCTCTTGCAAACCCCCCAGTTCTCCGAAAAATTGTCAGCTGGGTCATGTAGTCCTCTACTATTGTTGTCATGATGTTTTCAATCGTTTTTTTTTTCCTCCAGCTTTCTTGCTTTGCAAGTTATCCCTTCTACTTCTTGGAGCCCATAGACAAAACCTGCCCTCTTCCTTTCGTCCTCCCACTGTGCCTCCCTGAGCTTCCTCTCAGATGAACTAGCTCCTCCCATTGATGCATCTGCTCCTACTGTCTCTTCCCTAACTGGTGTCCCTGTGCTTAAGAGTCTCTGCATATAGCTTAGCTCCTTCATTGACTTTGCTCCCCTCTTGTGTTCCTTCTGTTCTCCCTGTCTTTTCCTGGGCCCCACTTGGGTCTGGTAGAGTCATTGCATATGGTGTAGCTTCTTTGCACCCTGCAGTCCCTTCATCTGTAACTGATGCAGCAATTCTTGATATCATGGCTATACTGTCCTTTGGATCTTTAGGCTGTTTCAGACTTTTTAGTTCATCTACTAAGTTCTGTATTTTAGCTTCTGCTGCTGTGACTTGTGCCTCCCATTTCCTGCTCTCCTCAGCTATTTTCTCTTCCATTTTCTTGCCAAAACTCTTCCAGCCTCCTCCCCCACTCCTCCCTTCTCGTGAGGTCTGCCTCTCAGTCTTCTCTCTCAGGTCCACCCCTTACAGCTTTATCCACCAGTCCTCTGGTTCTCCATCCCGATTTTCGTTTTCTCTTTTTTCTTCCACGGACGGAAGACCTTGTGTATTTTCAAGAGGGTGTGTGTGGGGGGGTTTGTTGTATGGAGGGAGAGGGGGAGGAGGCAGTGAGAGGGAGAGGGGGAGGAGGTAGTGAGAGGGAGAGGGGGAGGAGGCAGTGGAAGGGAGAGAATAGAGAGCAGGAGGGGGGACAGTGGCAGAGGGAAGAGAGATGGGGGAAGGCAAAGGGGCACAAGGAGAGAGGAGGAAGGGAAGTGTGGGAAAAGCAAAGAAGGGAGAGGAGTATGGAGGAGGAGAAGGAAGACGAAGAGGGAGAGTGGAATAAGAGAGAGAGAGAGAGAGAGAGAGAGAGAGAGAGAGAGAGAGAGAGAGAGAGAGAGAGAGAGAGAGAGAGAGAGAGAGTATGTGGGTGAGAGAGTGTGGGTGAGAGGGTGTGGGAGAGTGTGAGTGAGTGAATGAAAGTTTGTGATTGACAAAGTGTGAGTGAAAAAGAGTGTGGGTGTGAGTGAGTGTGATTGGGTGAGAGTGAGAGAGTACGGGAGAGACAGTGTAAGTGTGAAAGGGAGAGAGAGTGTGAGAGAGTGTGAAAGTGTGTGCGAGAGTTTGGGAGTGTGGGGGAGTGCGAGAGAGTGTGAGAGAGTGCAAGAGAGTGTGAGAGAGTGACAAAGAGGGAGAGAGAGAGGGGAATAGGAGAGAGAGAGAGAGTAGGAGGAGTAAGGATGAGGAGAAGGAAGATGAAGAGAGAGAGAGAGAGAGAGAGATAGAGATAGATAGAGAGAGAGAGAAAGAGAGAGAGAGAGAGAGAGAGAGAGAGAGAGAGAGAGAGAGAGAGAGAGAGAGAGAGAGAGAGAGAGAGAGTACAAGGCAGTTTTCACGACACTTAAGATCCCAACAGAACGAGGTGAGGAGTCCACACACACAACCTGGCTATGGGAAAGAGGTAATTGGCCAGCCCTTTGCTCTGAGCTTACCGCCACTTATTGGAATACTCTTCTCCAAGGAGATGTTGACAACCAAGTGAAAGCCTTCACTGAACACATCCTTAATCTACAACAAGAACACATTCCTCACTTCCTCACAGGCAATATGTGACAAAGACTACAGATCAGCCTTGGTTTGGCTTTCGTTGTAGAGAGGCTGCTACTACTAAGTACAAGGCATGGCGAAGATATAAGAGATATCCTATCAACTATAACAAGAACTTGCACAGGCAAGCCTGTAGGTATATAAGTGATGTTAAAAAGTGGCCATCGCTAAATGAGAGGTGGATGCACAAAAAAAAGCTAGCATCAGGTAGAGTTGGCTCCAAAACCTGGTAGTCCCTGGTCAAGGATAGGCAAAGTTATTTACCTGGTGAACTCATTCCACCGCTAAATCAACAGGATGGGACCACCTCTACTAGTAGTCAAGAGAAAACGGACCTCCTTGCCGAACATTTTGCTACCCAAATGCAAGTTCCTCATCTAGCAAGGGACCCTCCTTGGCTAGCTGCAGGAATTGTGTCAAACCTATCAGTGGTGACAATAAGGCAGGAGGAGGTGCATTTCCTTCTTAACTCGCTTGACCAAGAAAAGGCTGTGGGGCCAGTCAAGTTGAGCCCAAGATTGCTGAGATGTGCAGACTAGCTAGCAGCACCTCTAATTGCATCTTTCAGTACTGCCTAGTACAGTGTAACTGGCCTTCTCTGTGGAAAGAGGCAAATGTAGTTCCTGTTCACAAAAAGAAGAGCAGAGCAGAAATCTGCAACTACAGACCAGTGTCACTGCTGTCAGTCACTGGCAAGATCCTTGAGACAATAATCTCAAGAAAAATGACAGAGTTTTTGACTACCACTCAATACTTTGTGAGCGTCAATATGCCTTCAGGAAAGGTTACTCTGCTGCTGACCTGTTGTTAATCATCTCCACTAAGTGGCACCAGTCACTGGATGAATCCAAAATCAGCTGTGTGAAAGCACTGGACATTGCTGGTGCTTTCGCCCGGGTTTGGCACCAGGGCCTCTTAGCAAAACTGCAAGGTCTAGGAATTGCAGGTTCTATGCTATGTCTCCTCAGTGATTACCTTCATGGTAGATCTCTAAGGGTAGTTCTCAATGGAATGGAATCAGCAAGACATCCTAGTGGGGCAAGTGTTCCACAATAAAGCATGCTGGGACCATTGTTATTGAATGTCTACTTCAATGACCTTTTCATCTCATCCCAGAATCCCATGCAAACGCACACGACTGTACACTGACATTAACTTATCCAAGAGAAGAAATGCCAGCTGCTCTAAGCTACATCAATCACCAGCTAAGAGCTATATCAGCTTGGGGAAATAGATGGCAAGTAACATTTTCACCTGAGAAAACACAAATGATGGTTTCTACGTACCATGATGGTAATGCCGGTGCAGTAGTAAGGATGAATGAGAGGGTGTTGGCGCCTGGGGAAGAAGTTGATATCTTTGGGGTGAAATTTGACTCCAAACTTACCATGAATAACCACGTTGTAAATCTTGCAAACAAGGCAGCCAGGAAGCTTACAGCACTTCGCCATATCTCACATCTGCTTGACAGTAGGGGTTGCAAGATTCTGTACGAGGCACAAGTATGCTCACACCTTGAGTATGCTCCACTTTCTTGGTTTGCCTCCCCCCCCCTCTCATCTGCGACTGCTTGACTAAGTAGAAAACAGAGCAAGATATCTCATCTCTCGCCGGGACCAATCCTGGATAGATCTGTCATTTCAGCAGAGCCTTCAACACAGGAGGGATGTGGGTGGCCTTACTGTTATGTACAAGGCCAATATTGTCAAAGTACCACACTTGGATCTACTTCGAGGACAGCGAGAAGCAAGCTTCTATACCTCAAGACGGCACAAAGCAGCAGCTTCACTCTGGCTGTACCCTTCTCCAGAACATCACTTCATCTGAGATCATTTATCCCCAGGATGACGCGGGTATGGAACACATTCGTCCAGTATTATGATGTTAACGAGATAAAGTCAGTTGATCAAATGGAAATGCTGGCCCGCAGACGGCTCCAACTTCATCCTGTTCCCAACTTGTATGTCTCATAACAATTAAAATGCTTTCAAATGAGCTGATTTAGGTAACAGCTCTTAGCTTGTCAATTAAGCTAAGGAACCTTAACCTTATCAAACCCTTTGAAAAAAAAACAGAAGGTAGAGAGTGTGAGTGTGTGAGTGAGAGTGTATGAGTGAGAGTGTGTGACTGAGTGTGTGTGAATGAGATTGGGTGAGAGCATGTGGGTGAGAGGGTCTGGGAGAGTTTGAGTGGGAGTGTGAGTGAGAGAGTGTAAGAGAGAGCATAAGAGAGTGAAGGAGTGTGAGAGTATGATAGATGCCAGAGAGTGACACAGTGTGAGTGTGAGAGAGGGGGAGAGTGGGAGAATGTGTGAGAGAGTGTGAAAGAGTGTGTGAGAGTGGGTGAGAATGTGTGAGATGGATAGGGTCTGGTTTTACAGTTGTTGTAGGCCTAGTATCTGCTCAAGGGTAGGGACGTACAAGGTTGTGTGTGTGGGTTTATGGCCCTCTCATACGTACACGTGTGTGCATGTACGTACAGCTGTGTTTGTTACTGTATTCTAACCCAAGCCTTATTTCTTGGTTCAATTTAGTTTAGCAGTAACATAAATCACTGTCTGCCTTTTTGGGTTCTCCCAGTTTCTCTACAACTATGCTGCTATGTATGGTAATCTACGCACAGTATTGTGTATGTCTGAATAAGCTTACTTACAATATTTGTGCATTTTCTGACCTGTTCGCCTGCGCACCTCGCTGCTGTGTGTGACACCACTAAAGTCCCTTTCCAGTTACTCTCCAGAGCAGGGTCTGAGACCCACAGGTATCAGTATTGCAGGACCACACCCAAAAATCCCTCATACAACCAGAAAAAGGTTTATATTTTATGTCAGGCGGTTCAGCATAGTTGTAGCTGTTCAATGCTTCTTTTCAATCTCTGTACTTGCTACTCCTACCTTCCTGTTTTACTGTAGCACTGTTGTCACTAGCTCTTCTAACTTTTTCACTGCACTCACTGTATTTAGTGTCACATCTGTACTTATCTCTTATCTCCCTGCCTTGGGTCGCACTTATTCTTCAAATACGCCACCACTACTACGAGAAAACACTTTTAGGCCTGATTCTCAACCACTTCCCTCCCTGCATTCTCCTACACTTATCAACACTTGTATCTTATTTTTGTTTCCTGTGGTTTTGTTAGTACTTAACTTTTCTGTGCTTTTCTGCTTACGGAAAATATTCTAGCCCCCTAACTTTATTAGTTCCTTGAGGTATAGAACCCTATCACAACAAGCCAGCCAGTAACGGTCTTATTCTGGGCCGGCACTATGCACTTGGCACTATTATCTATGTTTTCTCTTCCGTGATCACTCATATTTCCTTTTTGCGGGGTTTAAGTGATTATATGCACTGTTGTCTTTGCACACCCCTACATCCCATGCTCTATTCTGTATGAGACAGTCAGAAAATAACACGAATTCACGAGCTAAATCGCTCCTGACTTCTCCAGTCCACGACGTGTGTGTGTGTGTGTGTGTACTCACCTAGTTGACCTACCTAGTTGAGGTTGCGGGGGTCGAGTCCGAGCTCCTGGCCCCCGCCTCTTCACTGATCGCTACTAGGTCACTCTCCCTGAGCCGTGAGCTTTATCATACCTCTGCTTAAAGCTATGTATGGATCCTGCCTCCACTACATCGCTTCCCAAACTGTTCCACTTACTGACTACTCTGTGGCTGAAGAAATACTTCCTAACATCCCTGTGATTCATCTGTGTCTTCAGCTTCCAACTGTGTCCCCTTGTTACTGTGTCCAATCTCTGGAACATCCTGTCTTTGTCCACCTTGTCAATTCCTCTCAGTATTTTGTATGTCGTTATCATGTCCCCCCTATCTCTCCTGTCCTCCAGTGTCGTCAGGTTGATTTCCCTTAACCTCTCCTCGTAGGACATACCTCTTAGCTCTGGGACTAGTCTTGTTGCAAACCTTTGCACTTTCTCTAGTTTCTTCACGTGCTTGGCTAGGTGTGGGTTCCAAACTGGTGCCGCATACTCCAATATGGGCCTAACATACACAGTGTACAGGGTCCTGAATGATTCCTTATTAAGATGTCGGAATGCTGTTCTGAGGTTTGCTAGGCGCCCATATGCTGCAGCAGTTATTTGGTTGATGTGCGCTTCAGGAGATGTGCCTGGTGTTATACTCACCCCAAGATCTTTTTCCTTGAGTGAGGTTTGTAGTCTCTGACCCCCTAGACTGTACTCCGTCTGCGGCCTTCTTTGCCCTTCCCCAATCTTCATGACTTTGCACTTGGTGGGATTGAACTCCAGGAGCAAATTGCTGGACCAGGTCTGCAGCCTGTCTAGATCCCTTTGTAGTTCTGCCTGGTCTTCGATCGAGTGAATTCTTCTCATCAACTTCACGTCATCTGCAAACAGGGACACCTCGGAGTCTATTCCTTCCGTCATGTCGTTCACAAATACCAGAAACAGCACTGGTCCTAGGACTGACCCCTGCGGGACCCCGCTGGTCACAGGTGCCCACTCTGACACCTCGCCACGTACCATGACTCGCTGCTGTCTTCCTGACAAGTATTCCCTGATCCATTGTAGTGCCTTCCCTGTTATCCCTGCTTGGTCCTCCAGTTTTTGCACCAATCTCTTGTGTGGAACTGTGTCAAACGCCTTCTTGCAGTCCAAGAAAATGCAATCCACCCACCCCTCTCTCTCTTGTCTTACTGCTGTCACCATGTCATAGAACTCCAGTAGGTTTGTGACACAGGATTTCCCGTCCCTGAAACCATGTTGGCTGCTGTTGATGAGATCATTCCTTTCTAGGTGTTCCACCACTCTTCTCCTGATAATCTTCTCCATGATTTTGCATACTATACATGTCAGTGACACTGGTCTGTAGTTTAATGCTTCATGTCTGTCTCCTTTTTTAAAGATTGGGACTACATTTGCTGTCTTCCATGCCTCAGGCAATCTCCCTGTTTCGATAGATGTATTGAATATTGTTGTTAGGGGTACACATAGCGCCTCTGCTCCCTCTCTCAATACCCATGGGGAGATGTTATCTGGCCCCATTGCCTTTGAGGTATCTAGCTCACTCAGAAGCCTCTTCACTTCTTCCTCGGTTGTGTGCACTGTGTCCAGCACTTGGTGGTGTGCCCCACCTCTCCGTCTTTCTGGAGTCCCTTCTGTCTCCTCTGTGAACACTTCTTTGAATCTCTTGTTGAGTTCTTCACATACTTCACGGTCATTTCTTGTTGTCTCTCCTCCTTCCTTCCTTAGCCTGATTACCTGGTCCTTGACTGTTGTTTTCCTCCTGATGTGGCTGTACAACAGTTTCGGGTCAGATTTGGCTTTCGCTGCTATGTCATTTTCATATTGTCTTTGGGCCTCCCTTCTTATCTGTGCATATTCGTTTCTGGCTCTACGACTGTTCTCCTTATTCTCCTGGGTCCTTTGCCTTCTATATTTCTTCCATTCCCTAGCACACTTGGTTTTTGCCTCCCTGCACCTTTGGGTAAACCATGGGCTCATCCTGGCTTTTTCATTATTCCTGTTACCCTTGGGTACAAACCTCTCCACAGCCTCCTTGCATTTTGTTGCTA
>NC_091306.1:52135962-52138462 GCF_038502225.1 Cherax quadricarinatus
TACTGTCTTTGTGTCCTAAAACATCATCTCTCGAAACTGTTGCCAGGGCTGTAGTCCCATTAGTCCTTGCTCCTACAAAGTTTATCTTCCTACTACTGCTAGGCGTTGTGTGTATGATAATCGCTCTGGAGCAGGGTTTAGATAGCGAGCCACCAGTGACCGCAGGGCGGCTCTACCACTCAGACTTCCGCCAACCACAAACCAGGTGATTTGATCGTTACTCAGAGGGGACGTCCATCCAGATGCCTGATGTACGATGCTCGCTGTGACGATGCTCGCTGTACGATGACTCATACACCTCGCCCTTCCGCCGCTGACTTCTTCGGCTATTCATCGGAATGCTGTTCTCAGGTTTGCCAGGCGCCCATATGCTGCAGCAGTTATCTGATTGATGTGTGCTTCCGGAGACATGCTCGGTGTTATACTCACCCCAAGATCTTTCTCCTTGAGTGAGGTTTGCAGTCTTTGGCCACCTAGCCTATACTCTGTCTGTGGTCTTCTGTGCCCTTCCCCTATCTTCATGACTTTGCATTTGGCAGGATTAAATTCGAGAAGCCATTTGCTGGACCAGGTGTCCAGTCTGTCCAGGTCTCTTTGAAGTCCTGCCTGGTCCTCATCAGATTTAATTCTCCTCATTAACTTCACATCATCTGCAAACAGGGACACTTCTGAGTCTAACCCTTCCGTCATGTCGTTCACATATACCAAAAATAGCACTGGTCCTAGGACCGACCCCTGTGGGACCCCGCTCGTCACAGGTGCCCACTGTGATACATCATTACGTACCATGACTCGTTGTTGCCTCCCTGTCAGGTATTCTCTGATCCATTGCAGTGCCCTTCCTGTTATATGCGCCTGATGCTCTAGCTTCTGCACTAATCTCTTGTGAGGAACTGTGTCAAAGGCCTTCTTGCAGTCCAAGAAGATGCAATCAACCCACCCCTCTCTCTCTTGTCTTACTTCTGTTATTTTATCATAAAACTCCAGAAGGTTTGTGACACAGGATTTGCCTTCCGTGAATCCGTGCTGGTTGGCATTTATACTCCTGTTCCGTTCCAGGTGCTCCACCACTCTCCTCCTGATAATCTTCTCCATAATTTTGCATACTATACACGTCAATGACACAGGTCTATAGTTTAGTGCCTCTTTTCTGTCTCCTTTTTTAAAAATGGGAACTACATTTGCCGTCTTCCATACCTCAGGTAGTTGCCCAGTTTCCAGGGATGTGTTGAAGATTGTGGTAAGTGGCACGCACAACATATCTGCTCCCTCTCTAAGGACCCACGGGGAGATGTTGTCCGGTCCCATTGCCTTTGAGGTATCGATGTCCCTTAGCAGTTTCTTCACCTCCTCCTCATCTGTATGTATGTCGTCCAACACTTGTTGGTGTATTCCTTGCTGGTGTCCCCATCTGGTCTGTTCCCCCAGAGTCCTTCCTGTCTCTACTGTAAATACTTCCTTAAATCTCGTGTTGAGCTCCTCGCATACCTCTTGATCGTTTCTTGTGAGTTCTCCACCTTCTTTCCTCAGCCTTATCACCTGGTCCTTGACTGTTGTCTTCCTCCTAATGTGGCTATACAGCAGTTTCGGGTCAGATTTGACTTTCGATGCTATGTCGTTTTCATACTGTCGCTGGGCCTCCCTCCTTATCTGTGCATACTCGTTTCTGGCTCTTCTACTAATCTCCTTGTTTTCCTGGGTCCTATGCCTCCTGTACCTTTTCCATTCTCTGTTGCACTTAGTTTTTGCCTCCCTACACCTTCGGGTAAACCAAGGACTCGTTTTGGTCTTCCTATTATTTCTGTTTCCCTTGGGAACAAAACTTTCCTCTGCCTCCTTGCACTTTGTTGCCACATATTCCATCATCTCGTTTACTGATTTTCCTACCATTTCTCTGTCCCACTGAACCTCCTGCAGGAAGTTTCTCATACCTGTGTAGTCCCCCCTTTTATAGTTTGGCCTGTCCCCTTCAGTTCCTGTTACCTTCTCCACTTGTAACTCTACTATATAGTCAAAACTCAGAACCACATGATCGCTAGCTCCAAGGGGCCTCTCGTAAGTGATGTCCTCAATGTCTGAACTGCTCAGGGTGAACACAAGATCCAGTCTTGCTGGCTCATCCTCCCCTCTCTCTCTGGTTGTGTCCCTGACATGTTGATGCATGAGGTTTTCAAGTACCACATCCATCATCTTGGCTCTCCATGTTTCGGGACCCCCATGTGGCTCCAGGTTTTCCCAGTCGATCTCCCTGTGGTTGAAATCGCCCATTACCAGTAACTTTGCTCTGCTCGAGTGAGCTCTTCTTGCCACCTCAGCCAGTGTGTCCACCATCACCCTGTTGTTTTCTTCGTACTCCTCTCTTGGCCTCCTGCAGTTCTGTGGTGGGTTATACATCACTCCAATGACTACTTTATGTTCTCCGGACTGAATTGTACCTACAATGTAGTCTCTTTCTCCAATCATGTCCATGCCTTCCATTTCCTCAAATCCCCATCGGTGT
>NC_091306.1:52143462-52250962 GCF_038502225.1 Cherax quadricarinatus
CCAATACTTGTAACACTTATCGATTCTACTTCTAAAATTCAGAAAGTAGCTAGGTTGTAAAATTTAGCTTGTCTCAGCTTAAGTGTCCGACATATCCCTCACTACCGCTTTACACCTTGCACTGTCCTCTATGCTATTTCTACTCTAATTCTGGTAATGGCTTGCAGGAGTGAGTGACCAGTATCTAACAGTGATGCAGGACCAGACTCAATCTTGCAATATGCAACCTCAACAGGTGGAATACTTGCGCTGACAGCGGTGTGATGACAAGTTGCCAGAAGCTGATGACGTAGTGGTCGTACATAGGCCTTCTCTCACTATTTTGTAACTCCTTCACCCGTGGTGTTTATAATCATATATGCTCATGCATCCCGCATTCCTCAAGTGATTTCACTTTTCACTTATTACAGAATACACTTCACATTCGGTGTTACACTTTATATGTATAATGGCATACAAACTGTTGTGACGTCACTGCTTCAGTAGGCCTACTGCCACCTTCCCTTGTTGTATATTTTATTTTTTCTTTCTCCTTTTGCCTATTAACTTTTTCACTCTCACATTACGGTGCCCCACGTTTCAATTGTTAACCAAACGCTTGTAATTCTTGATCACCCGTTTCCACACTCACTTTGATATTTTTATGTTTGTATCTGTGTGGCAACAGTGCCTAGTAGATCCACAACGGTTTGGCACTTTTAAAAGAAAATACTGAATTTAGGTTTCCCCTCGAATTTTTTCAACTAATAACTATAGTTATCACTCGTAGGTTTGTTCACTGACTTTGTCACTACCACTGATTACTGCTAGGGGTTGTTGCACCCCTCAAAAACACGAAGGTTCTCGGAGCCTTGTGTACCAACGTCTGCACCCACCACGTGTGTGTGTGTGTGTGTGTGTGTGTGTGTGTGTGTGTGTGTGTGTGTGTGTGTGTGTGTGTGTGTGTGTGTGTGAGTGTGTGTGTGCGTGTGAGTGTGTGTGTGTGTGTGTAATCACCTAATTGTACTCACCTAATTGTGGTTGCAGGGGTCGAGACTCAGCTCCTGGCCCCGACTCTTCACTGATTGCTACTAGGTCTTCTCTCTCTCTGTTTCCTGAGCTTTATCATACCTCTTCTTAAAACTATGTATTGTTCCTGCCTCCACTACTTCACTTGCTAGGCTATTCCACTTCCTGACGACTCTATGACTGAAGAAATACTTCCTAACGTCCCTGTGACTCGTCTGAGTCTTCAGCTTACAGTTGTGACCCCTTGTTCCTGTGTCCCCTCTCTGGAACATCCTTTGTCCACCTTGTCTATTCCCCGCAGTATCTTGTATGTCGTTATCATGTCTCCCTTGACCCTTCTGTCCTCCAGTGTCGTCAGTCCTATTTCCCTCAACCTTTCCTCGTATGACATTCCCCTGAGCTCTGGGACTAGCCTTGTTGCAAACCTTTGTACTTTCTCTAACTTCTTGACGTGTTTGACTAGGTGTGGGTTTTAGACTGGTGCTGCATACTCCAGTATGGGCCTAACATACACAGTGTACAGTGTCTTGAACGATTCCTTATTAA
Organism: Cherax quadricarinatus; assembly: GCF_038502225.1. NCBI lineage: Eukaryota > Metazoa > Arthropoda > Malacostraca > Decapoda > Parastacidae > Cherax > Cherax quadricarinatus. The sequence continues at coordinate 52,145,017 of NC_091306.1, forward strand.
GGTATCGGAACGCTATTCTCAGGTTTGCCAGGCGCCCGTATGCTGCAGCATTTATTTGGTTGATATGTGCCTCCGGTGACGTGCTCGGTGTTATGGTCACCCCGAGGTCTTTCTCCCTGAGTGAGGTCTGTAGTCTTTGACCACCTAGCCTATACTGTGTCTGTGGTGTTCTATGCCCCTCCCCAATCTTCATGACTTTGCATTTGGCAGGATTGAATTCGAGAAGCCAGTTTCTGGACCACATGTCCAGCCTGTCCAGGTCTCTTTGCAGTCCTGCCTCATCCTCATCCGATTTAATTATTCTCATCAACTTCACATCATCTGCGAATAGAGACACTTCAGAGTCTATTCCTTCCATCATGTCATTCGCATATATCAAAAATTACACTGGCCCTAGAACTGACCCCTGTGGGACCCCGCTCGTCATAGGCGCCCACTGAGATACCTCTTCACGTACCATGACTCGTTGCTGCCTCCCTGTCAGGTATTCCCTGATCCATTGCAGTGCCCTCCCTGTTACATGCGCCTGATCCTCCAGCTTCTGCACTAATCTCTTGTGGGTAACTGTGTCAAAGGCCTTCCTGCAGTCTAGGAAAACGCAATCAACCCACCCCTCTCTCTCGTGTCTTACTTCTGTTTGTGATACAAAATTTGCCTTCCATGAACCCATGCTGGTTTTCATTTATAATCTTGTTCCGTTTCAGGTGTTCGACCACTCTCCTCCTGATAATCTTCTCCATGACTTTGCACACAATACATGTCAGAGACACAGGTCTGTAGTTTAGCGCCTCGTTTCTGTTTCCTTTCTTAAATATGGGGACTACATTTGCTGTCTTCCATTTCTCAGATAGTTGCCCAGTTTCAAGGGATGTGTTGAAGATTGTGGTTAAAGGCACGCACAGCACCTCTGCTCCTTCTCTAAGGACCCATGGGGAGATGTTGTCCGGTCCCATCGCCTTTGAGGTATCAAGGTCACTTAGCAGCTTCTTCACCTCCTCCTCAGTTGTTTGTATGTCATCCAACACTTGGTGGTATATTCCCTCTTGATGTTCCCTTCTGTGCTGACTTCCCACAGCCCTTCCTGTCTCTACTGTAAAAGCTTTCTTAAATCTTCTGTTTAGCTCCTCACATACCTCCTGGTCATTTCTTGTGAGTTCTCCCCCTTCTGTCCTTAATCTGATCACCTGGTCTTTGACTGTTGTCTTCGTCCTGATGTGGCTATACAACAGTTTCTGGTCAGTCTTGATTTTCGATGCTATGTCATTTTCATACTGTCGCTGGGCCTCCCTCCTTACCTGTGCGCACTCGTTCCTGGCTCTGCGACTGATCTCCCTATTTTCGTGTGTTCTCTGCCTTCTGTACTTTTTCCATTCTCTATTGCACTTTGTTTTTGCCTCCTTGCACCGTAGGGTAAACCAGGGGCTCGTTCTGGTCTTCCCGTTGTTTCTGTTGCCCTTGGGAATAAACCTTTCCACTGCCTCCTTGCATTTTGTTGTTATATATTCCATCATTTCATTTACTGGCTTTCCTGCCAGTTCTCTGTCCCAAGCGACCTCCTGCAGGAAGTTCCTCAACCCTATGTAGTCCCCTCTTTAATAGTCAGGCTTTTCCCATTCAACTCCTGTTACTCTCTCCACTTACCGCTTCTCTGTGTTTTTCTTCTAGCCTCGTGTGTCATATTTTTTACAAGGGTAATACTAGGTTAGGGGAAGGGTTCCTATCTTAATTTACAAACTAAAAACTTTTACCTATATCTGATCATTTACAAGTTTTTCGTATGACATTCAAACAGGTAACATACATGAGACATATTGACTTTGTACATAACAGTAAGACCGCTCACATCTCTCAGGCATTGAAGGTTCTACTGAAATGACAGATCTTTTCAGGTTGGGTCCAGGCGAGAAATGAGTCACATTGCTCTGTTCTCTAGTTTGTCAATAAGTAGCAGATGAGGGAGTGGTCAGGCAGTCCAAGAAAGTAGAGCATACTCAAGGTGTGGGCACACTTGTGTCTCATACAGAATTTTTTCAGACCTGTCAATCCTGTCAAGTAATACAGGATACGTCCAAGTGTTTTTTTGCTTCCTAGCCACTTTGTTTGCAAGATTTACAACATGGTTCTTCATAGCCAGTTTGGAGTCAAATTTCGCCCCAAGGATATCAGCTTCATGCCTCGGTACCAACACTATCCCATTCATTCTTCCTAGTGAGTCAGCATTTCCATCGTGAGTGGAGCCTGCCTCCACCACTTCTTTACCGAGATCAGTCCATTTTCCGACTACCCTTAGATTGAAGAAATACTTCCTGATATTCCTGCGGCTCATCTAGAGGTGTCCTAATGTTCAGTTGAGTCGTTCTCCCTCAGGTTTCCGTCTATTAGATGTAGAGAATGGAACTACTATCCCTCTAAATACTAAAATCTGATTTACAATTTCTTCAGCCGATGCAATTCACTCGTGAACAGTACTATTCTGAGGAATAAAAGCAGGTGCCATCCCAGGACGACAAAATCTAATTTGCTTTTTAATTAATCGCCCAGGTCTCTTTTACAATGTTCTGAAATCAAACTATTCTCCGCAACGAGAGCAATGGCTCAATATAACTTTACAAGTAATTTACTGGATGGTATACAAGCTGTCACACAAAGATAAGCAAGATATTGTGTGTAGTATCATTTATGAAACAGGCTTCTCTAACAAGACTAAAATGCTGCCAAATTCTTTGAATTTATAAAAAAAAATCTTAATAACTAAGCATCAATTATATACTCTAATTATAATAAGGTATCTAATCCTAGTTTGTTTCTTAATTATCAGGCCTCTTCAGAATTCTAAACTTACTTTAATTCATCCTTATTAAATAAATAATTATCCGCTTGTATTATCACAGATTTTTACCCATACAGTGGTAGTATCATGTGTACGTTTAAGATTCATGTGTAAAACAAAGGAAACAAAGAGTGATTGTCTGTGAAAAAGATGTTAAAATGGAGAAAAGAAAGAGGTGGGTTCAACAAGGTATTAGGACCATAACTATTACTACTTAATGTGTATGACGTAATGAATGGGACTGAGTCAGATATTTCCCTGTATGCTAATAATGCAAAACTAGTAGGAAAAATAAAAACAGATGAGGAATAGGAAACACTACAAATGGATCTTAAAAATCTGCAAAACAAGTCAGATAAGTGGTCGCTTGAGTTCAATCCCAGCATGTAAAAGGTTTTAAAGTTGTGAGAAATAAACCCAGAAGCAATACAATGAGATCCTTTATTGACAACGTTTCGTCCACACAGTGGGCTTTATCAAGTCACAAACAGATCTGTTTGTGACTTGATAAAGCCCACTGTGTGGATGAAATGTTGTCAATAAAGAATCACATTATACTGCTTCTGTGTTTATTTTTCCATTGTGTCGGTATTTTATACCATTTATTTCCAGGTTTTAAAGTTTGGAGAAATGGCAAGAAGACTGGACATGGAGTATAAACTTTGGGCAAGAGAGGCCTGCAGACCACAGAGAGAAGGACATATAAGTATGCATGGGGCCAAGCATATTGTCTGAGACTCACATCAACCAAATAACCTCTGCTCCTGGAATCTTCGCAAGGATACATTCAAAACCCTCTGTACAACTTATGTCAGGCCCATCTTAGGGCAGCAGCACACTCAAGGTGTGGGCGCACTAGTGCCTGGTACAGACTCTTGCAACCTCTGCTGTCGAGCAGATGCGAGATACGTATAAGTGCTGTAAGCTTCCTGATCACTTTGTTTGCAAGATTTACAACGTGGTTCTTAATAGTCAGCTTGGAGTCAAATTTCACTCCCAAGGATATCAGCTTCTTTCCCAGGTACCAACATTCTCCTAGTTACTCTAAGGACTGCTCCAGCATTAGCATCATGGTACCTAGAGACCATCAACATTTGTGTTTTCTCAAGAGCAAATGTGACCTGCCATCGTTTTCCCAAAGCTGATATGGCTGTAAGTTGGTGATTGATGTAACTTAGAGCAGCTGGCATTTCCTCTCTTGGAAAGGTAAATGTCAGAGTACCGTCGTCTGTATATGCTTGGGATTCTGGGATGGGACGAGGAAAGTCATTGAAGTAGACATTCCATAGCAACGGCCCAAGCCCACTTCCCTGTAGCATACTTGCTCTAATAGAATATCTTGCTCACTCTTTTCTGCTGAGAATTATACTTAGATATCTCCCTTCCCCACCCACCCCATCTCTTTCTTTCTCTCTCTCTCTCTCTCTCTCTCTCTCTCTCTCTCTCTCTCTCTCTCTCTCTCTCTCTCTCTCTCTCTCTCTCTCTCTCTCTCTCTCTCTCTCTCTCTCTCTCGCTCTCTCTCTCTCTCTCTCTCTCTCCCTCTCTCTCTCTCTCTCTCTGTCTCTCCCTCTATCTCTATCTCTCTCTCTATCTCTCTAACTCTCTCACTCTCTCTCGAGACGTAAGGAAGACAACGAAGTTATGAACTTGTAACGACTTTCCGAGCTGTTCTGTTACAGAATGAGGAGTGAGGAGAATGAAACAAGAATGTAAAGGAAAAACATGGAAGAGTAGGAAACAAATGTTAAGAAAATGGAGCCGTGAGACGAAAATAAGAGATATTTGTGAAAATAAGAAAGCGGAGGCAAAAGAAGATAAATGAGTATCTGGGAAGTAAGCGATAGTATTATTAATATATTAAAAAAGGGAATGAGAGACTGGAAGGAAAGCTGAGTGACAGGGGAAGTGGAAGAGGCGAGTGAAAGAAGTGAGTGGCTGTCAGGGGTGAGTGGGAGAAGAGGAGAGAATGGGGAGAGGTGTGTATGTGGAGAGGTGAGGGGAGGTGAGTAGAGGGAAGCTGAGTGGAGGGGAGAATAGGGAGGTAAATAGAGCGAGAGAAAGGATAGGGAGAAGAGGCGAGTTCAGGAAAAGGTGAATGGTAAAAGAGATGTGTAGAGGGAGAGGTGAGTGAAGCGAGAGGTGAAAGGTGGAAGAGGTGTGTGGTAGTAGAGGTGATTATTGGGAGAGGTGAGTGTAGGTAGTGGTGAGTGGAGGGAGAGGTGAAAGGAGGAAGAGGTGAGTGGTGGGAGATGTGAGTGGAGGCAGAGGTGAGTGGAGAGTGAAGTGAGAGGGAGTAGAGGTGAGAGGTGGATGAGACGCGTAGTGAGAGAGGTGCTTTTATTTGAGCTCTGATGTGTATGTTCCAGAGGTATCAGCATGATTCACGAGGAGCCCTTCCTGCCTCACTAATTTACTGACTTTCTTCAGTAAGGCAGTTGATCATGATAATTAATACGATATTATTTGTGTTCATTTCAATAAGGCTTTTGATAGAGTACCACGCGAAAGGCTTTTAAAGAAAGTGGCAGCACGGGGTATTGAGAGAAAAGTGCTATCATGGATCGAGGCATTGCTTACTAACAGGAAGCAGAGAGACTGCATGAATGGGGTGAAATCTATGTGGAGATCAGTCACAAATGGCGTTTAACAAGGATCAGTTTCAGGCCCATTATTCATAATATACATTAATGATTCTGACGAAGGAATAACAAGTGATATGAGCAAATTTCCTGAAGATACCAAAACAGACAGAATAATTAATTCACAAGAAGATGCCACCGTACTTCAGGAGGATTTGGACAAGCTCATGTATTGGTCTGAAAAGTGGCAGATGCAATTAAATGTACACAAGTGCAATGTCCTGAAGATAGAGAATGTAACTAGCCCTAGCACTTTTAAACTAAATAAAATACAATTTGGCAGTACAGAATGCGAAAAGGGCTTGGGAGTTATGTTAAGCAAGAACCTGAAGCGAAGACAGTATAAGCAACAGGAAAAAGTATAAGCAACAGGAATCCAGAGGTTATACTATTAATCTCCACATCATTAGTAAGGCCTCACTGACATTATGAAGCTCAGATCTGGTCTCCATATTACAGAATGGATATAAAACCCTTAGAAAACATTCAGAGAAGAATGACAAAATTATTCCATTACATAAGAAATCTTTCACATGAAGAAAGATTGAAATCCCTTACACTACATTCTCTTGTAAGACTAAGAATGAGGGAAAACATGACTGTAGTGTATAAGTGGAAGATGGGCATAAACGAAGGAGATATTAATAACGTCCTAACGATATCCCTCCAAGTAAGAGTTTAGATTAAAGGTGATGTGAGCAATCGTGTTATCTGTGTCAATGTTGGAGGCAACGATTTTGGCAGGTGTAGGAGTGAGGACCTGATTAGTAGACAAAGATCAGCGATAGACATAAGTAAGAAGAATGGAGGGTGCCCTGTAATATGTGGAATATTGCCGAAGAGAGGAGTTGGCAATGAATGGTTGTCCAGGGAATTGATATTAACTGCTGGTAGGAAAAACACTGTAATGAAAATGCAATACCATTGATAGACAACTGGGACCTCTTCCATGGCAGAAATGACATGTATGCCAGAGATGGGGTTCACTTATCTAGGTCTGGGATGGGGGCACTGGCCAATGCACTGAAGGGAGCTGTTAGGGCTTTAAACTAGTAATAGATAGTGGTATGGGTTTTTGTGGGAAAGCAATGAACTATGGAAGAGAGAATTCTCAGTGTAGCAATATTGTTAGTTTTAGGGAACCCAGTTATGGACAGATTGAGGTAGAGTTATTGATGAATATTGGAAAGCCATTGGCACTAGGTGATAAGGACAGTAATAGAGATACTGAAAGAGAAGGATTGATCGGAGAGGAAAATGAGAAGAGAGGGTTTTTAAACTTAATACAAATACTCGTAGTGCTAGAAACAAGGTGGATAAGATGAGATTGGTTGCCAGTGCAGGCAACACTGACATATTTCTTATAACTGAGACGTAGTTTGATATGAAGAATCGGGACAAGCCTGCTGAATGTCACAGTCAGAGTTCTAAGTTATTCCACCTTGATAGAAGAAACAGGAAAAGATGTGTGAGGGGCTCTGTGTCAGAGAACACTTGAATTACTGTATAAATGCGAGTTTATAAAACTAAAAGAACTGAGTGTTTCTGGGACGAATTTTTGGAAGGACATGAAAAATTAATTTCATGGGTGACTTACCGTCCCTCAAACTTGGATAGGAATCAAGGGAGACTTCTTTGGGAGGAAACTGTGCACAATAACATACTATTACTAATTCTAGTGGGTTTTAAGTTTAGTCAAATAGACTGGAATTAACTGACTTAGAATCTTGAGTCAAACGACTTCCTAGAGGTAGTTCAAGAGAGTTTTATGGAGAAGTTTGTGACAGAACCAATGAGGGAGAAATAACCTGCTTGATTTGGTTGTGGCTAACAAGGATAACCTTGTTAAACGATTCTACGGGCGGAGATAGAGCCTACTAATCTTCTCATGGTGTATAAATATACATAGTTGGATAAATCTTATTGCAGCCAGCTGGCCCAGTGGCTAACGCTTCGGTCTGAAGTTTTATGACTCTCTGACCGCGGGTTCTACCCCCGCGGTCAGAGAGTCATTACGATTTTGTGAGTCATAACCTTGTTAATAATCTCGAGGTTACAGAGAAACTTAGATAAAGCGGCCACAAATAGATAACCTTTAACATAGATTGGAAGTATAACAGTAGAGATAATTCGATATAACATTTACTAACATTAAGTAACCTTTTTAATATATCTCTTCATACAGGTGTAGTGTCTAATATGGGGAAGATGGCTAATGTAAGTTCTATTTTTAAAGCGGGGGATAAGTCGTTACCGTCAAATTACCGCCCAATAAGCCTGATAAGCCTGACCTCATTTGTAGGCAAATTAATAGTCAATTGTAATTGATATTATTAAAAGCTATTTTGATAAGAATAATTTGATTAATGATACTCAGCTTGGATTCACGACGGGCCGTTCCTGCCTAAGTAACATTCTGACTTTCTTTTGTAAAGGATTGGAGGCTCTTGATCATGGTAAAGAATTCGGTATTATTGCTTTGGATTTTAGTAAAATTTTTGACAGGATACCACACAAAAGACTGTTAAAGAAAGTGGCAGCTATTGGAATTAGGGGAAAAAGTGTTAGGTAAGACACATATGCAACAGTTAGGTATCTTTATTTCGAAACGTTTCGCCTACACAGTAGGCTTCTTCAGTCGAGTACAGAAAAGTTGATAGAAGCAGAAGATACTTGAAGAAGATGTAATCAGTCCATCACCCTTAAAGTTTTGAGGTGGTCAGTCCCTCAGTCTGGAGAAGAGCATTGTTCCGTTGTCTGAAACAATATAAAGACTGTTAAACTTTATATTGAACAACGTGGACTGAGCTGATCAAAACTTTAAGGGAGATTGATTACATCTTCTTCAAGTATCTTCTGGTACTCGACTGAAAAGTACTGTGTAGTCATGATACCTAACTGTTGCATATGTGTCTTAGTCGTGGCTAACGAACAGGAAGCCCAGAGTGTGCATAAATGGGGTAAAATCTGAGCGGGGATCTGTAACAAGTGGCGCTCTACAGGGATCTGTTTAAAGGCCCATTTTTGTTTATAATATGCGTTAATGACCTTGATGAGGAAATAAACAGTGATATGAGCAAATTCGCTGATGACACGAAAATAGGCAAGATAATTGATTCTGAGGAAGATGTCACTGAACTTCAAGAGGATTTAAACAAATTCATGTCGCGGTCAGAAGAGTGGAATATGCAGTTAAGAATAGATAAATACAATGTCCTGAAGCTAGGGAATGTTCATAACCCTAGCGCTTATAAACTAAGTAATGTAGAACTTGGCCATACAGAATGCGAAAACAACTTTGGATTTTTGGTAAGCAGCAACCTGAAACCAAGACAACAGTGACTAAGCGTATGTATTAGGCAGATTGGTTTAGAAACACACGTAAGCAAACACTTGACATATTTATTAGAAAACGTTTCGGTCCTGGGACCTTGATCACTTCTAACATACAGGGGTAGAAAGATATATATGTAGGCGGAGAGTGAGGTGTGAGTGACACATGGTGACCTGAGGAATGTCATGTTGGGATGAAGTTGGGTAGACGATGAAATCATGTGACTCCTGTGTTGTTGGGTTGGTGGTGCTTAAGTATCATGTATGCCAATGTTTTTGAAATTTTGTAGCTTCCAGTGTTGCGTTCTATAGTGTCGGTGACGGCGATTAGTGAGGCTTCTAGGCACCGTCGGCGTCTGAGGTCTGGTTCGGTGAGAACGAGTTGTGCCTCATGTCCAGTTCATCAAATACCCCGTGGAGTCTCTGTGGAGGACACAGGCATATCTTACATCGTCTCTGTTAGAGGCATTTCGATGCTCATTCAGGCGGACTGCAAGATCTCTGCCTGTTTCGCCTACATATTTCTTGGGACAGAACCCACAGGGGATAGTGTAGACGCCTGCTGTAGAAGTTAGAGGTGTGGCGCTGCGTTTCGTAGTGAGGTCTTTGATAGATGATGTGTTTATAATGGAAACGTTGATGTCACTCATAGCAAGTGCCCGGCGAGTATTCTTGGCAACATCACCACATGGGAGTACTATGAACTGCTTAGGGGGCTGTTCCATGGACGGTTTGTTGAGGATGGCTTGTGCCTTGAGCCTGCAATCTCGGATGAAGAAAGATGGGAACTGAAGACGTGTAAAGGCTTGTGTTATGTAAGTGCATTCTTCATCTAGAAAACAAGGGCTGGAGATGCGAAGAGCTCTCAAGAAGAAGCCAATGAGGACTCCTCTCTTAGTGCGGGTGTCTTGGTGTGAATAAAAGTGAATAAGAACGTCCTTGTTGGTAGAGAGTGTGAGTGTGTGAGTGAGAGTGTATGAATGAGAGTGTGTGACTGTGTGAATGAGATTGTGTGATAGCATGTGGGTGAGAGGGTCTGGGAGAGTTTGAGTGGGAGTGTGAGTGAGAGTGTGAGTGAAACGGTGTGATTGAGAAAGTGTGAGTGTGAGTGAGAGGGTGTGAGTGAGAAAGAGTGTGGGTGTGAGTGGGGGTGAGAGAGTGTGGGTGAGAGAATGTAATTGTGAGAGTGTGAGAGAGTGTGAAAGTGTGTTCGAGAGTTTGGGAGTGTGGGAGAGTGCGAGAGAGTTAGAGAGTGCGTGAGATTGTGAGAGAGAGTGAGAGTGTGAGAGTGCGGGAGCGAGAGAGAGTGTGAGAGAAGGAGTGTGAGAGAAGGTGTGAGTGGGAGAGAGTGAGAGTGTGGGAGAGAGAGCATAAGAGAGAGCATAAGAGAGTGAAGGAGTGTGAGAGTATGATAGATGTGAGAGAGTGACACAGTGTGAGAGAGTGTGAGAGTGGGAGAATGTGTGAGAGAGTGTGAAAGAGTGTGTGAGAGTGGGTGAGAATGTGTGAGATAGATAGGGTCTGGTTTTACAGTTGTTGTAGGCCTAGTATCTGCTCTAGGGTAGGGACGTACAAGGTTGTGTGTGTGGGTTTATGGCCTTTGTATGTACACGTGTGTGCATGTACGTACAGCTGTGTTTGTTACTGTATTCTAACCCAAGCCTTATTTCCTGGTTCAGTTTAGTTTAGCAGTAACATAAATAACTCTCTTCCTTTTTGGGTTCTCCCAGTTTCTCTACAACTATGCTGCTATGTATGGTAATCTATGCACAGTATTGTGTATGTCTGAATAAGCTTACTTACAATATTGGAGGATTTTCTGACCTATTCGCCTGCACACCTCGCTGCTGTGTGTGACACCACTAAAGTCCCTTTCCAGTTACTCTCCAGAGCAGGGTCTGAGACCCACAGGTATCAGTATTGCAGGACCACGCCCAAAAATCCCTCATACAACCAGAAAAAGACTTATCTCTGCCTGTCTCGCCTACATATTTCTTGGGACAGAACCCACAGGGGATGGTGTAGACGCCTGCTGTAGAAGTTAGAGGTGTGGGGCTGCGTTTCGTAGTGAGGTCTTTGATAGATGATGTGTTTATGGTGGAAACGTTGATGTTACTCATAGCAAGTGCCCGGCGAGTATTCGTGGCAACATCACCACATGGGAGCAGTATGAACTGTTTAGGGAGCTGTTCCATGGGCGGTTTGTTGAGGATAGCTTGTGCCTTGAGTCTGCAATCTCAGATGAAGAAAGATGGGAACTGAAGACGTGTAAAGGCTTGTGTTATGTAAGTGCATTCTTCTTCTAGAAAACAAGAGCTGGAGATGCGAAGAGCTCTCAAGAAGAAGCCAATGAGGACTCCTCTCTTAGTGCGGGTGTCTTGGTGTGAATAAAAGTGTATAAGATCGTCCTTGTTGGTAGAGAGTGTGAGTGTGTGAGTAGGTTTTCTATACACTTTGAAGAGAAGTTTGTCACTGTCGGGAGAACTGCACCTCTAGATCTCCGCCTATATATATAATGTCTTTCTACCTCTGTATGCTAGAAGTGATCAAGGTCCCAGGACCGAAACGTTTTCTAATAAATGTCATAGTGTTTGCTTACGTGTCTTTCTAAACCAACTTGTCGGTATTTATTACCAAGGTTTATACCATTAGGCAGATTACTGGGATTTATATCAAAAAGTTATACTGCACCCTCTGTGCATCGATGGTAAGGCCTAACTTAGATCATGTAGCTTAGATCCGTTCTTCACACTACAGAATATCTGTCAGTTCGTCCTAAAACATTCAAAGAAGAATGATAAAACTAATCCATTGCATAAGAAATCTTTCTTAAGATGAAGAATTGAAATCCCTTATATTACATTCATTAGTAAGACGAAGATTAAGAATAGACATGCTTGAAGCATAAAAGTGGAAGATGGGCTTTAACAAAGGAAGTATAAATAAGGTCATGAGGAAATCCATCCAAACAAGAACCCTAAATAATGGTTTCAAATAGAATAAGTTTAGGTTTAGGAAGGATATGGGAAAGTATGTCAGCGTGTGTGTCAGCGTGTCAGCGTGCCTCGTTGTGCTCCGGGTTTTCTCGTGTTTTCACGGTCGCTCTTACGTGCTAGAACTTTAATTAGTGTGTTACGCAAAAATGTGGGATAGCTGGGGGCTTGAGCCTGGTCTAAGGGCAAAGGTAAAAGTTACACACATACTAGCTCAAACAGGCCACCCAGGGCTATCCCAGTCAAAACAGAAAGCGCTAAACTGGTATGTGTACTTAAAGGGGTTGGGTAACAAAGCGTTAGGCAAAAATCCCAATTAGGAAAATATATCTATTTAGTCACTATAACATAACATAGTAGAAAAACCTTAATCCTAAACGCCCAAATGAGGGTACACAAACCACAGCTGGCTGGAGGTCCAGCCACCATAACCACTATGCCTCGTCAGCGTCAGGCCCACTCTACTCCACACCTCATTTCTTATTTCCTCACTCCTCCCACAGCACCCTGACCACGTCAGAGCCTGGGTGAACATACAGATAAGCCATATGAGAGCCTATGGCTTGAGTTGGATAAACAAAATGAGTGCACAACTACAAACTTATCTTAAATACACAGCATCTCCGACGCCAGCCTCTACACACCATGCTAATGTCACGTGACTCCCCCCAAACCACGCTTACTCCGCATACCCAAACATCCTTGGAAAATAAATCATTAACAGAATTTCTTTATAACTACACTTAGAGTACTGTACAGTACCCTCAAATGCACATTATCAATTATAAAATTATTCTTTACAACTATAATATTCATACTATTATGGCACACTTCTCCACTATATGTACATTACGATGTCATGCAGAACCCTGCATAACACCCCCACCCCCAGACCATAGGTCTCACTCTGCTAGTGGGGTCCCTACGGACACCGCTAGGCAAAAAGAAAAAAAAAGAAAATAAGCTCCACATTAAGGTCTGAAGCAACGGGCAAAATGATAACTGGGGAATGACCACCGTACAATCACGGTCTTTTTGTACTACAAATATGCAATATTAACAAACAGATGTATTAGATTGCAGACATATGAAACTAGCCGAACATAAAAGTGATCAAGTTTTATGCCCAACGAGCTCACAGTCACACTCTTAGACAGCTGTTTTAGGAAAAGACACCATTACAACACAACGCTGGCCAGGCGCTGGCGTTGATGCATTTTACCTAAATTACATCAAACAAACTTATAAACAAGCAAGTTAACTTTGTACAAAAGTGCCCTTGAGGAATGCCGTTTTATGAAGTAACACCAAAGTTCAATATGTTGCAAGGCAGACCAAACTGTAGGTGCCACCAAAAAAATTTTAAACAGTAAGTACATTTTCAGGAGGTCAAAGAAAAGAAAAACAAATGTTACATGTTAAATTCTACTGAGAAAACAACATCACATAACCACTCCCATCTCACAGCAATCTTTAGTAAACAAAACTGGTTCCCCATGACACACCTCTGCGAGAATCAGGAGAGCACAGGAGAGGGGAAAATATCAGGCCCCCCAAAACAACGGGTGGATAGGTACATAAATCTTGTTGGTGGGACTGCGGCCGTAAAACCCTGGAGTCATCACTGAAGACCCCCAAAAGGTGGACCTCCCAGGCCGTCACCTACATGTCATTCCAAGGACCCTGGAGTCACCCCAGCGGTGATCCAAAAAGGAAAAATTGAAAAAGAGTCCTGGAGAACCAAAACACCTTGGATCAAAAGACATGACCCAAACAGTGGAGGGCATCACCGCCAGCCCCACAATTCACTAAAACGTTAGGTCCAACAGTCCCTATACCAACATAAAACAGAGGCGAGGCATTCCAGCCAACACCTAAAAAACGTAGCATACCTTACCTAGGCATGGCCTTTGATGTGACTACCCCCCTAAATACACACACACTAGGGAATCCTGATACCTCCAGCTCCAGCTCAACCTGCCCTTCTCCTTTGGGTGGTCCAGGGTTCCATCTACTCGTCTACCGCAAATCACTGCAAAATAAGAATAGATAAGTGATCTATACACTACATCGTGCACTTTAAACACAAGACAAGGTATTAGCAACCACATTCTCCGCTCGCTTCACATAATGAATCACAAGATTAAGAAGTTGGAGTAACAAGGCCCACCTTGTAAGTCTCTGATTGTAGTGCCTCATTAAGTGAAGGAAACGTAAAGGAATATGGTCACTATACACAGTTATAGGGTGAACTGTTGAAGTTATATGCACCTCAAAATGTTGCACTGCCAACACTAAAGCAAGAGCCTCCTTTCTTATGGAGGTATAACTTCTTTGGTGCTTGCTACTTTTTGCTGAGAAGCAGCCGAGTGGCATTACTTCTCCTGCTCTACCCTGCAACAAGACTGACCCAACCTCTGTATCATTTTGCAAAACCCGGGGTGGGTAACTCAGGATTACACATAAAAGATCTTGAGGGTTAATGGCATACAAAAGGTACATGCACAGAGATATTAAAGTTACAAATACGGGTGTGTCCTTGGCACACATGGTCATGGGAAGCAGATGACCCACCCACTGTTCATTCACACAATTTGCATGTAGTTCATAAAGAGGAGACAAAACCTTATTTTTTAACTGTACCTGGCGGCAGTCAGTGCACGTTTTCAAGGTATCACCTAGTTTGAGACCAGTAAAAGACAACGTCCACCGACTCTCGCTGGATACAAACACAGTCTCTAGAAATAAACACTTCACTTCCTTCAAGGAACCTATTTCACCCCAGCTTACATCATGCCAGGCCTGCTGACATTTCACAAATTCGGAAACCTCTACCTCATGGGGGTTAACATGGCCCCATTTTTCAGCATCCCAAAACTCTTTCACTAAGGTGCACCATGGCTGAGCCAACACTTCAACCAGTCTTTCAGAAGATCCAAATCTTCCACAATCTCTTACAATTTTCCTGCTTACATTATCTTTCTCAGGGACTTTATCCATCATCATTTTGAAGTCACCACACAGTTCCATCATAGCCTTCCCAGGACCCGGCTCCAATGCCAATCCCATCTCTCCAGCTTCCAGAATGTGTAGCACCACCTCATGGTCCCACGTCATCCTGGGCAGACTGGCAGACTGGTGCACTAGTGCCATCGATCTCATCTTAGCCAATAATTTTCTGAAACCGAGAAAAAACACCGCCGGGGAAACATCACCATCCTCACGCAGCACATGACTTAATGATTCCAGAGTGCTTCCCCACACGGTAATGAAAGGGAGGGGAATTCCCTCCTCCCAGTCCTTCTGGTATTGGGTAAAACAAACATGCATTGCCCTGAGAGACTGGGAAAACCATGGTGCTTTTCTTTGACTCCTAGGATGATATACATTGGTAAATTTAACCTCAAGTAGGCCTCTCAAAACTACATGACATTTCATAAAATATGACTTCTGGGTGATTTGTGCAAAGCCTAAGAGACAAAAATGTTTCACCAGAAATCTCAAAACCACACACACAAAATTATTCAGAAAGGGTACAGACTCTGGTAACCTGTTAGAAAAGAAATTTATTAATAAACATTGATTATTTAGCTCTCCTGTCTTAACACTGAAATGCCGTTCCTTCAGAATCTGTAAAAAGTACTGACAAAGACACTTTAATAGTTCTGCCGCGTCCACGTAAGCACAGGTCCTCTTAAAAAGAGTCTTGCTCATTTGATCAACTCTGCAAAATAAACACTTGGTAAATTTGGGAACCACATCCTCCGCGATAACTGATAAATGAATAGCGTTCCGGAGGTCACAACCTTTCCGGGTCTCACTCAGCTGCTGCAGAGTCAGGGGATTTTTTCCCACATCAGCACCAAGACCACTTCTCCAACCAAGTTCTGGTTGAGCCGGTTCATCACTGCTCAGAGTCTCCTGCAGGTCAGACTCAATGAACAGGCTCCCCATGCCCAAATCATCACCACAGTGTGCAGAAGGGTCACAGTGAGGCACAGCTCCTGCCTTGTTCCCCTGTTTAGTCCGAAAGCACATTGAAAAATTTTCAGGTACCGTTGCTCCAATTGGGTCATTACCACCTTGTAAAGCAGGGTCCTGCAAAACCAAACATTCCTCACTTTTGAGGAGTCTCACAACTTTTTTGCCTAGTAGAAGGTCAACTCCTGCAAAAGGTACATCTTCTGCAATACCTACAGGTAGGTACCCAGACTGGTACTCAGACTCTACCCATAACCTGTGCATTGGAGTCCTGACAGGGACTCCAGTTATCCCTTTAAGAAAAATGTCCAATCCGGTGTAGGTGTCATCCGACACTGGCAATACACCCGTGCGAAGCAAGGTGTATGTGCTACAAGTGTCCCTCAAAGACATAACACCCGTGACCCTACCTTCATTTTGGTGTAAGGCCACAGTAGACTTACTTGAATAGACCTTCATCCGAGGCTCAAAGACAACTGGTCTTCTTTGGATACCTTGGGGCAAGACTGCAATGCAAGCCACATCATGTGTAACCGGTGTATTTACTGGAGAAGCATCTGCTACAGCCTGGTCCCTAAGCATCTTTCGACAATATGGCTGCAGGTGGCCCTGTTTATTGCAATATGTACAGCGATTAGGTTTAAAGGTCCCCTGCCCATTTGACCTAGGTTGGATCCCTTGGTTCTGGGGAACTGGGCTCGTCCCACCTGTTCCCTGTAGTCCTGGACCTGTGACAGCTGACTTAAAACCTCCTCGAGTGGGTACTGGAAAATTAGGGTTATTAAAACTCTTGTGGTTATTAGGCTGATAAATGGGTGGCTTAAACTTCTGAAATTTCTTATTCCTATTGGTGGGTGGAGAAAACTTTCCATTATTAGTATGTGAGGTGTGGTAACTACTACCAAATTTTTGGTTAGCTAAAAATCTGTCACCCAACTCTAAAGCATTATTAAAATCATCAAGATCCTTCTCCTCAAGATATGCCTTAAGGTCAGAAGGAACATTTCCCAAAAGTTCCTCTAACAAAATTAAGGTAATTACATCTTCATAATTGCCTACTACCCCCTTTGAGCGACACCACCTATTTAGAAGTGACATCTTCTCCTTACCATATTCCACCAAAGACTGACCTGCCTGAAACTTTAGTCCTCTAAATTTCTGCCGGTACCTTTCCAGTAACATTTGATAAGCCAGTAAAACTACCTCTTTTAGCTTATAATAATCAGAAAAGGCAGATCCTTCTAAAGAACTAATAGCCTGTAACCCTTTACCAACTAATTGGGTTCTTGCTAATGTCGCCCATTCCTTTTCCGGCCAAACTTGGGATTTGGCCGTACTTTCAAATAACAGAAAAAAACTGGTCTGGGTCTTTCTCTAGGAATTTGGGCACAAATTTTATGGCTTTATCCAAATGAAAAACATCTACTCTTGTGTCTGTGTCTGGGTGAGAAGCAAGCTGCCTCTCTTTAGCTCTTTCTTGAGCCCTAAGCTCCTCTAAGGCTCTCTGTTCCTGGATCTTTGTGCGCTCAATCCTTAACCATTCCTTTTCTTCTGCAACTAGGGCTAATTTCATTTGTAAAATTACTACTTCCTTATCCAGGTCCCTATCATGGGGATTTGATTCAATGTCACCTTCCAAATGCATGTCATCCTCAGAATTTTCACCAGTGTCAGCCATTTTGGGAAATAATAGCACCAAATCTTACTACCAGCCACAGAACTTACTGATATAAAATAATAAAGCACACAGCAAGGTACATATACTGAAGTAGTATATTCACAAGGAGTTGTCATTTGACTCCCTCAAATTAAACAGGATTGCACACAAAAAGAAAACCCTGGCAGAAAAAAAATAAGAGCTACTGCACTTGCAAAGGTAAATTATTTAGATGAGCATAACCCCTTAAAAATCAGTAAGATTGTACCTGCAAGGGTAAATTATGCACAAAATATCAAGTATTAATAACACCCTAAAAATCAACAATATGGTACAGAAAGGTAAATGATTTATAGAGTATTAATTAATAATAACACCCTAAAAACAGCAATATTATACAGTAAAGTAAATTATTCACAGGGTATTAATTAATAATAACACCCTAAAAACCAGCAATGTTGCACACAAAAGTAAATTATTATTTTAGTGTGAGTGTTATAGTGAATGCTTCCTCTGACCAACCCAGTAAAGAATGATTATTGACTTTCCAGGTTGCAAACTTGAATTACCACATAAAATTTGATAATTCTCCCATATACAGGCCCCCATGTTACGCAAAAATGTGGGATAGCTGGAGGCTTGAGCCTGATCTAAGGGCAAAGGTAAAAGTTACACACATACTAGCTCAAACAGGCCACCCAGGGCTATCCCAGTCAAAACAGAAAACGCTAAACTGGTATGTGTACTTAAAGGGGTTGGGTAACAGAGGGTTAGGCAAAAATCCCAATTGGGAAAATATATCTATTTAGTCACCATAACTTAACATAACAGAAAAACCTTAATCCTAAACGCCCAAATGAGGGTACACAAACCACAGCTGGCTGGAGGTCCAGCCACCATAACCACTATGCCTCGTCAGCGTCAGGCCCACTCTACTCCACACCTCATTTCTTATTTCCTCACTCCTCCCACAGCACCCTGACCATGTCAGAGCCTGGGTGAACATACAGGTAAGCCATATGAGAGCCTATGGCTTGAGTTGGATAAACAAAATGTGTGCACAACTGCAAACGTATCTTAAATACACAGCATCTCCGACGCCAGCCTCTACACACCATGCTAACGTCACGTGACTCCCCCAAAACCACGCTTACTCCGCGTACCCAAACATCCTTGGAAAATAAATCATTAACAGAATTTCTTTGTAACTACAGTTAGAGTACTTTACAGTACCCCCAAATGCACATTATCAATTATAAAATTATTCTTTACAACTATAATATTCATACTATTATGGCACACTTCTCCACTACATGTACATTACGATGTCATGCAGAACCCTGCATAACATTGTGCCATCAATCCTATACGATACATCCCTCTAGCGCCTGGAACCAATCTTGGGCGTAAAACATTATATACTGAGTCAAAAAAGGAGAATTAGTGTGCACTACCTAGCAGAGTTTACTGCCAGAGGGGAATCATAGGCCTAGTGTGCCGTGTGCAAAATAATAATAATAGAACTTTTCTTTGTCAGAGGAAAGAAAGTCTCCCTGATAACATCGTGTATACACAGTGTATAGTGTATACTAAAGTGGCTCCCTAGTATATAGATGATAAAGGCTAAAGTGTCATTTGAAAACAGGTAAATTTGTAAATGAAGTGATAAGCCTATAGAGGCAAGTACCAGAAGTCGCCAGAAACTTACCACAGAGGTCAGCTGTTTTAATAATCTTCCTGGCTTGCTAGTGTACTCGCATATAATCTAGTGATACCAGTGAATAGCAGAATACAGTGTTGTAGTAGCAACTAACCAGTATTATAATGGATCTTAGTGGAGTGGAGTGACTTTCATTAGTTTTTTTTTTCTTGAAATACCAGACGTATACTATGAATTTCATATAACCTGTAGTTACCAGCGGTCGCAATATACACAACGAGAAGCAATTATTACTACAGAAAAAGCGTCCTTCCTCCAAAATTTCCACCAGTCAACTATAGTGATAATATAGCATTTATTGTGGTGGAGACGAAAAAAAACTAGAAAAGCTAGATACAGCGATTGATAAACAAGGGTTGAGGCTCGACCGTTCGTCATTGTAGGAGCTGCCAGCAATCACCGGTTCTTCAACACGCAAGTTATACTTTTGTATCAATCAAATCACATATTACTCGGGTAGATAATTTCCAGTAGATCCTTCATGTGTTAGCCCAAATCACCGACCAGTATGTTTTAAATAAGTGACCCACTGATCAGATCAGACTGGTTCCGAACCCTCGACTGGTCCGAACCCTTGACTGGTCCAAACCCTTGACTGGTTTCAAACGGATTCGTTGGACAATAAAGCAGACTGTAAAAGGATGGGGTTGTAGGCGCCCTTATCAAACACAAACAATAAATATAAATCAGGAACGTTCACGGTAAGCTGTCCAATATACAAATACAGTTAGAAATAGAAATACAAATAGCTAGAACTTCATTTAAAGAGGTTTTTAATAGAGTATTCAAGAGGTTGCTAGTAGAATTACAGTAAATCAACCATTCAAATCATTATAAAGCTCTGTGTAGTCTGCAGTCAATCAAACAAACTGGCTTCCACATGGATAAATTGTCATTTTTGTGGAAATTGGTGTCACTCCCCTTGTGCAGATATCCAAGAACTAGCTACAAGCAGTATTAAAACAGGGAAGTGTTTTTGAGTATGTCCAAATGAGATAAATCTGTGGACTAAAATCACAAAGGTATTAAAAGAGGATAACATCAAAGCTGCTTTCATAGACAACCTGGAAGCTTTCTACAACAGATGGGAACATAAAAAGTCTGGGCTGAATGGTACTGCCCTTGATACTGGCCATGTAGTCAGAAACTGTAAGGCTGGAGGTGATGTCCTGGTAGTCAGTAAATGTGGGGCTGATAGTGCTGTCCTGGGAGACAATAATGGTGAAGCTGGAGGTGCTGTCCTGGGAGACAGTAATGGTGAAGCTGGAGGTGCTGTCCTGGGAGACAAATGGTGAAGCTGGAGGTGCTGTCCTGGGAGACAGTAATGGTGAAGCTGGAGATTTTGTCCAGGTAGTCGGGAATTATACGCAGGAAGGAATACATATAAATGACCTCATAGGGGACAGGAGCCGTAGTGGGGAAACAAGTGTAGTCAAAGATAAGATAAAACCAATATTGCAAACTAGAAATACCACAGGAAATAGCAAACAAGAGAACTCCACTAGCAATAGTGAGGATATATTACCAAAAACAACTGGTGGGAGCTCCATTGTTGGTGCTAGGGAGGATAGGAATAAGACAGGTAAACATGCACCAACAGGGAATACAGTCACAGAAACCCAAGGCAAACGGAAACCAAGCATGTGCACATACTATGCACTTGGTATCTGCAGACATGGGAAATCTGGAAAAACAGACGGGACGTTCAACTATGACCACCCTAGAAAATGCCGTGCCCATATGACAACAGGAAAATGCAAATTCCCTTCCTGTAAGCTTTTTCATCCTGAAATGTGTACCTCTTCAGTACAGGAAAGGCTGTGCTATAACTTAAATTACCAGGCATTCCATCTAAAGGGGACAAAAAGATACAAAACATCCAGGCCATGGGAAAACCTGGGTAGCCACAGCCACTCAAGAGGGAGAGGTTTTTTAGTGCCAGGAAGGAAAAAAAACTGGCAGGAAATGGCAGAAATCGTACACCAAATCCAATCATTCATGGAGTGGAACCACAGTCGATGGCCTCCACTCCAAACCAACAGATACAGATACTAATGCCGGAAAAAAATCCCCCCCTCCCCAGTACCAACAATACCACCAGTCCGATGACATTCGTCTTTGCAAATATACAGGGTCTAAAGCCAGCAACAAACAACAAAATACCTTTCATCCGCGGGCTGCTTGCAGAGGCAAAGGCAATGTTCGCGGCTTTCACTGAGACCCACATAAAAGATCACTTGGACAACGAAATATGGATCCCAGGTTACAACTTATACAGATGTGACAGAGTGAACAGGCAAAAGGGAGGAGGGGGGTTGGCCTGCAGAGTCACTTGTTTGCACAGAACTGCGGAATGCATCAAATGATGTAGTGGAAGTTTTAGCAGTAAAGATCGAAAACCAAAACTTAGTCATTGTGGTAGTCTACAAGCCTCCGGATGCAACATCCCAACAATTCCAGGAACAGCTGTTAAAAATTGACCACTGTCTGGAAAATCTTCCAGCTCCTGCACCCAACATCTTGCTCCTGGGAGATTTCAACTTAAGGCACCTAAAATGGAGGAATAAAGCAAATAATATTGTTGCAGTAATAACACCAGGAGGCAGCTCTGATGAAAACTCACACTCACACGAGCTTTCAAATCTCTGCACAAAATTCAATTTAAACCAGCAAATAATAGAGCCTACTAGACTCGAGAATACACTAGACCTCATCTTCACTAACAATGATGATCTGATACGAAATGTCACCATTTCAAAAACAATATACTCAGATCACAACATAATTGAGGTTCAGACATGTATGCGCGGAGCCCCAGACCGACATAAGGAGATTAGTCACGAGGGAGCATTCACCAAATTCAACTTCAATAACAAAAACATAAAGTGGGACCAAGTAAACCAAGTCCTAACTGATATAAGCTGGGAAGATATACTAAGCAACTCAGACCCCAACTTATGCCTAGAACAAGGCTTATTCGTCTAAGAAAAAGTAAATGAAATCGAAAGAAACCCAAAGTATTTCTTCTCCTATGCCAAATCAAAGTCGAGAACAACGTCCAGTATTGGGCCCCTACTTAAACAAGATGGGTCCTACACAGATGACAGCAAGGAAATGAGTGAGCTACTCAAGTCCCAGTATGACTCAGTTTTTAGCAAGCCGCTAACCAGACTGAGAGTCGAAGATCAAAATGAATTTTTTATGAGAGATCCACGGAATTTGGTTAACACAAGCCTATCCGATGTTATCCTGACGCCAAATGACTTCGAACAGGCGATAAATGACATGCCCATGCACTCTGCCCCAGGGCCAGACTCATGGAACTCCGTGTTCATCAAGAACTGCAAGAAGCCCCTATCACGAGCCTTTACCATCCTATGGAGAGGGAGCATGGACACGGGGGTCGTCCCACAGTTACTAAAAACAACAGACATAGCCCCACTCCACAAAGGGGGCAGTAAAGCAACAGCATTATTATTATTATTATAATCAAGGGGGAAGCGCTAAACCTGGAGGATTATACAGCGCCTGGGGGGGGGATGTGGAAGGCATTCAGGCTTAATTCGGGGAACTGGAGCACAGATCCAATTCCCTAAAGCAAGAGCAAAGAACTACAGACCGATAGCACTAACATCCCATATCATAAAAATCTTTGAAAGGGTCCTAAGAAGCAAGATCACCACCCATCTAGAAACCCATCAGTTACACAACCCAGGGCAACATGGGTTTAGAACAGGTCGCTCCTGTCTGTCTCAACTATTGGATCACTACGACAAGGTCCTAGATGCACTAGAAGACAAAAAGAATGCAGACGTAATATATACAGACTTTGCAAAAGCCTTCGACAAGTGTGACCATTGCGTAATAGCGCACAAAATGCGTGCTAAAGGAATAACAGGAAAAGTCGGTCGATGGATCTATAATTTCCTCACTAACAGAACACAGAGAGTAGTAGTCAACAGAGTAAAGTCCGAGGCAGCTACGGTGAAAAGCTCTGTTCCACAAGGCACAGTACTCGCTCCAATCTTGTTCCTCATCCTCATATCTGACATAGACAAGGCTGTCAGCCACAGCACCGTGTCTTTCTTTGCAGATGACACCCGAATCTGCATGACAGTGTCTTCCATTGCAGACACTGCAAGGCTCCAGGCGGACATCAACCAAATCTTTCAGTGGGCTACAGAAAACAATATGAAGTTCAACGATGAGAAATTTCAATTACTCAGATATGGTTAACACGAGGAAATTAAAACTTCATCAGAGTACAAAACAAATTCTGGCCACAAAATAGAGCGAAACACCAACGTCAAAGACCTGGGAGTGATCATGTCGGAGGATCTCACCTTCAAGGACCATAATATTGTATCAATCGCATCTGCTAGAAAAATGACAGGATGGATAATGAGAACCTTCAAAACTAGGGAGGCCAAGCCCATGATGACACTCTTCAGGTCACTTGTTCTATCTAGGCTGGAATATTGCTGCACACTAACAGCAACTTTCAAGGCAGGTGAAATTGCTGACCTAGAAAATGTACAGAGGACCTTCACGGCGCGCATAACGGAGATAAAACACCTCAATTACTGGGAGCGCTTGAGGTTCCTAAACCTGTATTCTCTGGAATGCAGGCGGGAGAGATACATGATTATATACACCTGGAAAATCCTAGAGGGACTAGTACCGAACTTGCACACGAAAATCACTCACTACGAAAGCAAAAGACTTGGCAGACGATGCAACATCCCCCCAATGAAAAGCAGGGGTGTCACTAGCACATTAAGAGACCATATAATAAGTGTCAGGGGCCCGAGACTGTTCAACTGCCTCCCAGCATACATAAGGGGAATTACCAACAGACCCCTGGCAGTCTTCAAGCTGGCACTGGACAAGCACCTAAAGTCGGTTCCTGACCAGCCGGGCTGTGGCTCGTACGTTGGTTTGCGTGCAGCCAGCAGTAACAGCCTGGTTGATCAGGTTCTGATCCACCAGGAGACCTGGTCACAGACCGGGCCGCGGGGGAGTTGACCCCCGGAACTCTCTCCAGGTAAACTCCAGGTAAATTGGAAATAGCGTAGTCGATGAGTGGAACAGTTTGTCTAGTAGGGTTATTAATGTTAAAATCTTGGGTAGCATCAGATTTAGGTTAGATAAATACCTGAGTGAGAGGAGTTGGATTTGAGTGGGACTTACAGTTGAGTTAATGCGGTTATCGAAGCTTATTCCTTGGGAAACATTGATGGGCTGGGTGAATATTTTTGTTAGTGGGTTCGGATTTGACAGAGACCTGCCAAGTATGGGCCAGTAGGCCTCCGGCAGTGTTTCTCCTCTCTTATATTCTTAAAGAAAAAAGGTGAACAGATGGTGAGGACAGTAGATGGAGAGGTAAGAGGCGATAGAAGTGAATGAAAGAAGAGGTGAGCAGAGGAAGAGATGAAATGAAGGAGAGGTGAGCAAAGAGTGAGGTTCGCAAAGGGAGCTTTGAATCAAAGGAGAGATAAACAAAGGAAGAGGCAAGTTGTAAGAGAGATAAGGAGAGGAAGAAGTAAGTGGAAGGTGAGGTGAGTGAAAGGAATGATGAAGACAAGCGATGTGAATGGAAGGAATTATTAGTGGAGGGCGAGGTAAGTGGAAGAAGTGAGTAGAGGGTGAGGTGAGTGGAAGGAAAGGTGGGTAGAGGGAACATTTAGCATAAGGAGAGAGGTGAGTGGTTGGAAAATTGAAATGAGAGGTGAGTTGAATGGAGAGAGGAGAGAGGTGATGGGGTAGGAGAGTTGAGCAGAAAGAGATGTGAGTGGATGGAAAGTTGAGCAAAGGGAGAGGCTAGATGATGAGTTGTGCGACGCTAGAAGTAAACGTAGGGAAGGTGAGCAGATGGAATCTGAACCGGGATGCCCTCTCTTGAGCTACTGTACCAGCTGCTGAAAGAAGAGCTTAGGGTTGCTAAGCAGGAGATACGGCGATTAATGGAGGAGAACAAGAGGATTCGAAGTAATCATCCTGTTGTGAGTCCCCAGGTTAAGAGGGGAACTTGGTCAGTGGCCGGGCAACATGGAACCAAGCTGAGGATCAAGAAGACTGTTGGAGAGGCAGAAACAATGAGGACCCAGAAGACTACTGTGGAAACTTCCAACCCATTTTTGGTGCTACCTGACGAATGTGGGTGTTCTACTGGGAATGTCACAACGAGCACCAAGGAAGCATTTGCTGACGTGAGTGAGACATCCCTAGAAACCCCAACGAAAACCATCGAGAACGTCTTGAATTCCACAAGTGAAGGTGTAATGCTACCTGACAAATGTGAGTCGACTATTGGGAGCATCACGACGGACGATGCCAAGGAAGGTAAAAACATTGTTGTTGTTGGAGATAGCCAGATTAGGTACATGGATAGGGCATTCTGCTTGAAGGATAGGAGTAGGAGGCAGAGAGTGTGTTTTCCTGGGACTGGGATGAAGGATATTGTTATCCGTCTGGATGACATCATGAGAGGTAATGGGAGCAATCCTATTATCTGTCTCAGTGCTGGAGGCAACGATGTTGGCGGACGTAGGAGTGAGGACCTGATTAACAAGTATAGGTCAGCAATAGAGATAATTAGGAGGAAGGGTGGGAACCCTGTATTGTGTGGTATTTTGCCAAGGAGAGGTGTTGGAAATGAATGGTTGTCCAGGGCAATTGGTGTCAATTGTTGGCTGGACAAATACTGTAAGGAAAATGCAGTAACATTCATTGACAACTGGGACCTCTTCTATGGCAGAAATGACATGTATGCTAGGGATGGGGTTCACTTATCTAGGTCTGGGGTGGGGGCACTGGCAACAGCAGTGGAGGGAGCTGTTAGGACTTTAAACTAGAAATAGATAGTGGTATGGGTTTTCGTGGAAAATCAATGAATTCTGAGTATAGCGATAGTGTGAGTTTTAAGGAAACCAGCTATAAGCAGAATGAGGAAGAGTTATTGATGAACATAGGAAAGCCAATGGCATTAGGTGATAAGGAGAGTAACAGGCGTAGTGGAGAAACAGAAATCAGCAGGAAGAAAAAAGATAAGGGAGGGTCCTTAAATATATATTACACAAATAGTCGTAGTGCTAGGAATAAAATGGATGAGTTGAGACTAGTTGCTATTGCAGGTAACATTGATGTATTTGCCTTAACTGAGACGTGGTTCAGTACGAAAAATCGGGATGTGCCTGCTGAATGTCACATACAGGGTTTTAAATTATTCCAAGTAGACAGAAGTATCGGAAAGGGGGGTGGGGTGGCACTGTATGTCCGAGATCGCTTGAACTGTTGCATTAAAACGGGTATTAAGTCTGAAGTAGCACACACACAGTGTGTTTGGATAGAATTTTCAGAGGGACATGAAAAATTGATTTTAGGTGTAATATACCGTCCCCCAAACTAGATAGGGACCAAGGGAGACTACTGTGGAAGGAAATTGTTAAGGCCATAAGGCACGATAACGTAGTAATTCTATGAGACTTTAACTTTAGTCATATTGATTGGAATTTCTTGACTGGGAATTTAGAATCAAACGACTTCTTAGAAGTAGCTCAGGATTGTTTTTGAAGCAGATTGTGACAGAGCCTACAAGGGGAAATAACCTGCTTGACTTGGTTTTTGCAAACAAGGAAACCCTTGTAAATAATTTAAAATTACAGAGGAACTCGGCACAAGCGATCACAAATCAATTACCTTTAGCATTGAATGGAAGTATGATAGTAGGGATAATTCAGTAATGATCCCAGATTTTCGTTTAGCAGATTACAATGGGCTTAGAGAACACTTATCATCTATTGACTGGAGTAACGAAGAGAGCTATCACTATGACAGCTTTCTTAACACAATACATGCTGCCGAAGGACATTTATCTCATATAAGGAAATTACATCGAATAGAAATGACCCCAAATGGATGAATAATAGGCTCAAATATCTTTTAGGACAGAAGAAAGGAATTTATAGGCGTATCAAAAGAGGTGAGGGTCATCTTATGAATCAGTATATTGACATTAAGAGGGACGTTAAAAAGGGGATAAGAAAAGCTAAACGGGACTATGAAATTAAAGTTTCTAGGGATTCGAAAACTAACCCAAAAAGTTTTTCCAGGTTTATAGAACAAAAGTTAGAGATGAGATAGGTCCCCTTAAAATTAACTCTGGGCATCTCACTGACAAGGAGAAAGAAATGTGCTCTATTCTTAATAATTATTTTCTGTCGGTTTTCACTCAGGAAGACACTGACAATATCCCAGTAATTAATTTTTATAATGGGTTTGAAGATGATAAATTATGCAACATCACAGTCACTAGCGAAATGGTTATCCAACAGATAGACCGGTTTAAACAAAATAAATCCCCGGGCCCTGATGAACTGTTTTCAAGGTTCTTAAAGAGTGTAAAGTGGAACTCTGTGAACCTTTAACTAATATTTTTAATTTATCTCTTCAAACAGGTGTAGTGTCTGATATGTGGAAGATGGCTAATGTAATTCCTATTTTTAAAGCAGGGGACAAGTCGTTACCGTCAAATTACCGCCCAATAAGCCTAACCTCAATTGTAGGCAAATTACCAGAGTCAATTATAGCTGATAATATAAGAAGCCATCTCGATAGGCATAATTTGATTAATGATACTCAATACGATTTCACCATGGGCCGTTCCTGCCTAACTAATTTATTAACCTTCTTCAGCAAAGTTCCTTATTTAATGACTATTTTTTGTCAGTTTTTACACAGGAAGATGTAAATGAGATTTCAGTAAAGAATTCGATGTTGTTTATTTAGATTTTAGTAAGGCTTTTGATAGAGTACCACATCAGAGACTGCTGAAGAATGTGGCTGCTCATGGCATTGGGGGAAAAATGCTGTCATGGATCGAGTCATGGCTCACTAATAGGAAGCAGAGAGTGTGCATAAATGGGGTTAAATCTGAGTGGGGATCTGTAACAAGTGGCGTTCCGCAGGGATAAGTTTTAGGCCCGTTGTTGTTTATAATATATATAAACGACCTTGACGAGGGTATTATTAGTGACATAAGCAAATTTGTTGACAGCTGACGGATAACGAACTGGAAATGTGTTCCTTATTTAATGACTATTTTTTTGTCAGTTTTTACACAGGAAGATGTAAATGAGATTCCAGTAATTAACAATTATTTAGTTCCTGATGAATTTAAATTAACTAATATTACTGTCACGAGGGACACGGTTATTAAACAGATAGACAAACTGAAGCAAAATAAGTCCCCGGGACCCGATGAGCTGTTTTCCAGGGTACTTAAGGAATGCAAGATGGAGCTTGGTCAGCCATTAACGAGTGCGTTTAATGCGTCCATCCTTACCGGTGTTGTGCCAGAGTTGTGGAAGATGGCTAATGTGGTTCCTATACTCAAATCAGGGGATAAGTCCGTTCCTTCAAATTACCGTCCTATAAGCCTGACATCTATAGTGGGCAAGTTATTAGAATCAATTATAGCTGACATTATTAGAAGTCACCTTGAAGAGCATAACTTGATAAATGAATCTCAGCATGGATTCACGAGAGGTCGTTCTTGCCTGAGAAACTTACTGACGTTCTTCAATGGAACATTTGAGGCAGTTGACAGTGATAAGGAATATGATATTGTTTATTTGGATTTTAGTAAAGCCTTCGATAGAGTACCTCACAAGAGTTTGTAGATGAATGGTTCAGAGAACCGACATGTTGATAAATTAGACACATGTGGAACTCTTGGGTATCTTTATTGAGGAAACGTTTCGCCACACAGTGGCTTCATCAGTCCATACATAGGAGAAACTTGAAGAACAGGAGGAGAATGAGGTAATCAGTCCCTCAACCTTGAGTCGATGTGTTCAGTCCATCAATCTTGAGTAGAATACGGCAGATGAGCGGAGAAGCAGCTTATAAACCGTATGGCAGGAGAGGTGTAGCAGTCATAGGTAGTGTCACATTTGTTCAATGTGGAAGTAGGTTGTGCCCAAGAATTAGGAACAACCTATGACTGCTACACCTCTCCTGCCATACGGTTTATAAGCTGCTGCTCCTCTGCCGTATTCTACTCAAGATTGATGGACTGAACACATCGACTCAAGGTTGAGGGACTGATTACCTCATTCTCCTCCTGTTCTTCAAGTTTCTCCTATGTATGGACTGATGAAGCCACTGTGTGGCGAAACGTTTCCTCAATAAAGATACCCAAGAGTTGCACATGTGTCTAATTTATCAACATGTCGGTTCTCTGAACCATTCATCTACAAACCTGTCAGACACGGCAACTTCTTGGGATCTTAATACTTAGGAATTCTTCGCTTGCCTAATTCTTGGGCACAACCTACTTCCACATTGAACAAATGTGACACTACCTATGACTGCTACACCTCTCCTGCCATACGGTTTATAAGCTGCTTCTCCGCTCATCTGCCGTATTCTACTCAAGATTGATGGACTGAACACATCGACTCAAGGTTGAGGGACTGATTACCTCATTCTCCTCCTGTTCTTCAAGTTTCTCCTATGTATGGACTGATGAAGCCACTGTGTGGCGAAACGTTTCCTCAATAAAGATACCCAAGAGTTGCACATGTGTCTAATTTATCAACACCTCACAAGAGACTCTTAAGAAAAGTGGCAGCTCATGGTATAGGAGGTAAAGTTCTCGCATGGATGGAAATAAATGGTATAAAATACCGACACAATGGCAATATAAACACAAATGCAGTATAATGTGATCCTTTATTGACTACGTTTCGCCCACACAGTGGGCTTTTTCAAGTCACAAACAGAACTACCTGGGGTGGAAGGAACGCGAGTATTTATATTCCGGCTGAGGTCAGGTGAAGAATGCTGCATCTGATGATGTACCGAGTGGGGTTATAGAGTCTAAAAACTTGGGTAGCTTGGAAAGGAGATTGGATAAGTTTGTGAGCAGACCTTCTACAGTGTTCTTATGTGGGATAGCGATGAAGAAGTTTCTTGGCAAGTGGTTCAGCTATGTTATAGAAGCCACTATTCTGGTTGAAGTTGTCGGATATAGAAATAAGTGATGATTCCAGGATTCTTCGGTATTGAGTGTTGTCTTCTGTGGCGATAAGTCTTGAGTTTCTGTAGTTTATCAAGTGGTTGTGTGAATTACGGTGTTGTACGCAGGCATTCCTTGTGTCGTCAGACCTGCTTGCGTATTGGTGTTCTGAAATACGTGTTTGGAGGTCCCTTGATGTTTCGCCCACGTATAACTTGTTGCAGTCATTACAAGGGATTATGTATACCCCTGCAGAGGATGGAGGCTTGTCCTGCCTACTACTGGTGATGTCCTTGATGGTCGTGGTTGTGGAGGTAGATACTTGGAATGATGTTTTGGCAAAGATGTTGGAAACATGTTTGGCAATGGAGTTGGTGGGAAGGACTATGTATCTCTTCTCGGCAGTGTCTTCTCTGGGTGTGTTGAAGATGTTTAATGCTCGCCGTCTGCAGTCTCTGATGAAGTGACGAGGATAGTGGAGTTTAGAAAATATTTGTTCAATTATAGTGCATTCTTCCTCAAGGAACTCGTTGCTGCAGATTCCGAGTGCACGCAGGAAGAAGCCTATAATTACACCACGTTTGGTTTTGGTGTCGTGGTGAGAGTAGAAGTGGAGAAGATCGTTTTGGTTGGTGGGTTTTCGATAGACTTTAAAACGAAGTTCGTGGTCAGCTTTGCAGAGCAGGACATCAAGGAAAGGGAGAGTGTGGAAAAAGACACTTATGTACAGTTCAGGACATTTATTAAAGGAAACGTTTCGCCACGAGTGGCTTCTTCAGTCCTAATACAGAGAAAACTAAGAAAACACACATATATATAGTGGCGGGAGTCAGGTGAGGTGATGCGTGGGTAGAGGTGGTAGTAGTAGTAGTAGTAGTAGTAGTAGTAGTAGTAGTAATGGAACTAAGGAGGTGAGGCAAGAGAGGGACCTGCTGGCATCAAGTAACACCAGTTCCCAGGATGGGTAATATCCTCTTGCTTAGTAATTTTGAAACACTGTAACTACCGGATTTTTGCTTTATAGTGTTACTGACAGAAATTAGTGCAGCTTCAATGCATTTTCTCCGTCTTAAGTCGTCTTCTTTAATAACTAGTTTAGCTTCATTGAATTTCATGAGGTGTCCAACATCGTGGGGGGTGTGACAAAGTATATGTAGGGGAAACAGCCAGAACTCTGGACATTAGGATAGCAGAACACAAAAATGCTTGCAGAAATGATGACCGTAAAAACGCATGTGTTCAACATAGAGACGATGTTGGACACCTCATGAAATTCAATGAAGCTAAACTAGTTATTAAAGAAGACGACTTAAGACGGAGAAAATGCATTGAAGCTGCACTAATTTCTGTCAGTAACACTATAAAGCAAATATCCGGTAGTTACAGTGTTTCAAAATTACTAAGCAAGAGGATATTACCCATCCTGGGAACTGGTGTTACTTGATGCCAGCAGGTCCCTCTCTTGCCTCACCTCCTTAGTTTCATTACTACTACTACTACTACTACTACTACTACTACTACTACCACCTCTACCCACGCATCACCTCACCTGACTCTCGCCACTATATATATGTGTGTTTTCTTAGTTTTCTCTGTATTAGGACTGAAGAAGCCACTCGTGGCGAAACGTTTCCTTTAATAAATGTCCTGAACTGTACATAAGTGTCTTTTTCCACATCTTGTCGGTATCACCATACCATTTCCCCTGAAAGGGAGAGTGTTGTCGACTTCTTCTTCAAGTGTGAACTGGATTGAAGGCAACCCCAGACCTGCCAGAATGTACGGCCTGCCAAAAACTCACAAGCCTGGTATCCCACTGAGGCCCATATCCTCGGGAATAGGCAGTGCTCCCCACCAGCTCTCAGGAATTCTCGCCAAACACCTCTCTAAACTCTTGGGCACTATCAGTCCAGCACATCTCAAACACTCAGGTGATCTTCTCAATCGCATTCGCAACATCAACATCAGGAACAAGAAACTTTCCAGCCTTGACGTGACTTCCCTATTCACCAAAGTACCTACTACACAAGCCATCGATCTCTTGCGCAGGAAAATTGACGATTCACTTGATCTTCCCATTCCAGCCAGCGATTTCATCGACCTTGTTGAAATATGTGTTGGCTTTACGTGTTTCTCTTTCGAAAATCACCTCTTTCAGCAGACTTTTGGACAACCCATGGGTTCGCCACTCAGTGAAGTCCTGGCGAACCTATACATGGAACATCTAGAAGCCGAACGTTTCTCCACCATTATTCCTTCGTCTGTCACCTGGCTCCGTTATGTTGACGACATTCTCCTCATAACTCCTAAACGCTTCAACGTTCAAGCTCTCCAAGACAAGCTCAACCAGGTCGAGCCTTCAATCCAGTTCACACTTGAAGAAGAAGTCGACAACACTCTCCCTTTCCTTGATGTCCTGCTCTGTAAAGCTGACCACGAACTTCGTTTTAAAGTCTATCGAAAACCCACCAACCAAAACGATCTTCTCCACTTCTACTCTCACCACGACACCAAAACCAAACGTGGTGTAATTATAGGCTTCTTCCTGCGTGCACTCAGAATCTGCAGCAACGAGTTCCTTGAGGAAGAATGCACTATAATTGAACAAATATTTTCTAAACTCCACTATCCTCGTCACTTCATCAGAGACTGCAGACGGCGAGCATTAAACATCTTCAACACACCCAGAGAAGACACTGCCGAGAAGAGATACATAGTCCTTCCCACCAACTCCATTGCCAAACATGTTTCCAACATCTTTGCCAAAACATCATTCCAAGTATCTACCTCCACAACCACGACCATCAAGGACATCACCAGTAGTAGGCAGGACAAGCCTCCATCCTCTGCAGGGGTATACATAATCCCTTGATGATGAGAGTAAGACACATGTGCAACATCTGGGTATCTTTATTGTAGACGTTTCGCCATCCAGTGGCTTTATCAATACAAATTCTAGGACATGACTTGAAGACAGTAGAACTATGTACAGAAGATGAGGTAATCAGTCCCTCAAACTAGGAGTAGGTGCGAACAGCACCATAGTCGTGGAGAATCTCCACGACTATGGTGCTGTTCGCACCTACTCCTAGTTTGAGGGACTGATTACCTCATCTTCTGTACATAGTTCTACTGTCTTCAAGTTATGTCCTAGAATTTGTATTGATAAAGCCACTGGATGGCGAAACGTCTACAATAAAGATACCCTGATGTTGCACATGTGTCTTACTCTCATCTTGTCGGTATTATATACCATTTCGTACACCACCACATAATCCCTTGTAATGACTGCAACAAGTTATACGTGGGCGAAACATCAAGGGACCTCCAAACACGTATTTCAGAACACCAATACGCAAGCAGGTCTGACGACACAAGGAATGCCTGCGTACAACACCGTAATTCACACAACCACTTGATAAACTACAGAAACTCAAGACTTATCGCCACAGAAGACAACACTCAATACCGAAGAATCCTGGAATCATCACTTATTTCTATATCCGACAACTTCAACCAGAATAGTGGCTTCTATAACATAGCTGAACCACTTGCCAAGAAACTTCTTCATCGCTATCCCACATAAGAACACTGTAGAAGGTCTGCTCACAAACTTATCCAATCTCCTTTCCAAGCTACCCAAGTTTTTAGACTCTATAACCCCACTCGGTACATCATCAGATGCAGCATTCTTCACCTGACCTCAGCCGGACTATAAATACTCGCGTTCCTTCCACCCCAGGTAGTTCTGTTTGTGACTTGAAAAAGCCCACTGTGTGGGCGAAACGTAGTCAATAAAGGATCACATTATACTGCATTTGTGTTTATATTCTCGCATGGATAGAGGCATGGCTTACCAATAGAAAGCAGAGAGTTACCATTAATGGAGGGAAATCTGAATGGGGATTAATCACTAGTGGCATTCCACAAGGATCAGTTTTAGGACCTCTCTTGTTCATAATTTACATTAATGACCTTGATGAAGGGATTACGAGTGACATGAGTAAGTTTGCTGATGATACAAAGATAGGCCGTATAATTCACTCTGAGGAGGATAGCAATGAACTCCAGGAGGATTTGGACAAATTAATCTCTTGGTCTGAAAAATGGCAGATGAAGTTCAATGTGGATAAGTGTAAGGTACTAGCCCTTGGTAATGAAAATAACCCTCGAAGCTATAATCTAGGTGAAGTAGAGCATGATCATACAGAATGTGAAAAAGACTTGGGAGTCATGGTAAGCAGAAATCTAAAGCCAAGACAGCAGTGCCTTAGTGTGCGCAACAAGGCCAACAGATTACTTGGATTTATCTCAAGAAGTATAAGTAACAGAAGTGAGGCCTCATTTAGATTATGCTGCTCAGTTTTGGTCCCCTTACTACAGGATGGATATAGACTCATTAGAGAACATACAGAGAAGAATGACTAAAATGATTTACTGTGTAAGGAACCTCCCGTATGAAGATAGACTTAAAGCCTTGAATCTCCACTCTCTGGAGAGGCGTAGAATGAGGGGAGATATCATTGAAGTGTATAAGTGGATGACGGGCATAAACAAGGGAGATATTAATAAAGTACTGAGGGTGTCAAACCAGGTAAGAACCAGAAATAATGAATTTAAGGTGGATAAATTTAGATTTAGAAAGGACATAGCTAAGTATTGGTTTTCTAACAGAGTTGTAGATGCGTGGAACAGTCTTCCCAGTGGGGTGATAGAGGCTAGGACCTTGCGTAGCTTTAAGAAGAGACTGGACAAATATATGAGTGGGAGGGGCTGGGTTTGATTGGTGTCATTTGGTACGGGAGTTATTTCTTGGGTAGAGGTCGTTTTGATAAGGACCTGGAAATAAATGGTATAAAATACCGACACAATGGCAATATAAACACAAATGCAGTATAATGTGATCCTTTATTGACTACGTTTCGCCCACACAGTGGGCTTTTTCAAGTCACAAACAGAACTGTTTGTGACTTGAAAAAGCCCACTGTGTGGGCGAAACGTAGTCAATAAAGGATCACATTATACTGCATTTGTGTTTATATTGCCATTGATAAGGACCTGCCTCGCATAGGCCAGTAGGCCTTCTGCAGTGTTCCTCCATTCTTATGTTCTTATGTTCTTAAGAATATGAGCAGATTGAGAGACGAGTTAAACGAGAAGAGAAAGAGTGTAGGGGTGAGCGGAAGGAGAGTTATGCAGAAGGAACAGTGAGTGGGAAGAGAGATGGGTTGAAGGACAGATGAGTAGTTGAAGAGATGAGTGGAAGTAGAGGTCAGTGGAAGGAGAGGTATGAAGAAAAGGGACCTGTACATAGAAGTGAGCAGATGGAGATGTGAGCAGGAGAAAGGAAGTATGCTTCTGTCATTGTTTTGAATGTCTTCCTCGAACACCTTCTTTAAATTATCATAGAATCCCGTGGCTACACAGATGGTTATGAAGATTGAGACACTTATGCAGCATATGGGAATCTTTATTCAGGAAACGTTTCGCCACACAGTGGCTTCATCAGTCCAATACAAAGAGGAACGCGCAAGGAGAGGAGGAGTATGAGGTAATCAGTCCCTCAGCCTGGAGTCGATGTGTTCAGTCTATCAATCTTCTAGAAGATTGATGGACTGAACACATCGACTCCAGGCTGAGGGACTGATTACCTCATACTCCTCCTCTCTTTACGCGTTCCTCTTTGTATTGGACTGATGAAGCCACTGTGTGGCGAAACGTTTCCTGAATAAAGATTCCCATATGCTGCATAAGTGTCTCAATCTTCAACTTGTCGGTTTTTCAAACCATTCATCACAGATGGTTATACTGTGATATTTACTTATCTAAGATACAAAACGCCAGCTGCTCTCAATTATATCAATCACCAACTTCCAGCAATAACTGGAAGGGAAACACGATGGCAGGTTACATTTGCTGATGGGAAAACACAAATGACGAAGATCTTTAGGGACCTTGATGGTAATGCCAGAACTGTGGTCAGAATGTGGATAATATAGAGGTGAAACTTGATTTCAAACTGACCACGAAGAATCACATAGTAAATATTGCAAGCAAAACAGGAAAAAGGCGTATCTAGCACCTGTTCGACAATATAGGCTGCAAGACTGTGAGGCACAATTGAGCTCATACACTGAGAGTGATTCACTTCCTTGGATTGTTTGCTCCCCTTCTCATTTACTACCTTCTGATAGAAAAGAGAACAGAGCAGCCACCTATCTCTTGCCTGGACCCTGCCTGGACCAATCTGGCACATCTGTCTTCAGCACCATAGAGATGGGGGTGGTCCAACGAGAAGACAGCTGCTACACAGCAAGACGGGTAGCAAGCAACAACTGCACTTGATCTGTAGCTTTGTCGTGAACATCTTTTCATCTGAGATCATTCATTCCTAGAATAACCCGTGTATGGAACATGTTCGTACAACATATCAACATAATGAATTCAAGTCATTGGGCCACATTATTATTATTATAATCAAAAAGAAGCACTAAGCCACAAGGGCTATACAGCGCTGCAGGGTAGGGAATTAAGCGAGGGTATTGGGAGGCAGAAGGGGGGAGGGATGATCAGTAGGTTACAGAAAACAGCGGGGCAGGGGATAGTGTGGGGGTAGAGGGTAGCAAGAGATTGAGGTAGAAAGGGCTGAAGGTATCAGAATTTGTGAAGTAAGTCAGTTGTCAAAAAGTCAATGAGAGAGTCCGGATGAAAGGTGGGTCCATCAGCGAGAAGGGAAGGTAAAGAG
Source organism: Cherax quadricarinatus (assembly GCF_038502225.1). Classification (NCBI taxonomy): domain Eukaryota; kingdom Metazoa; phylum Arthropoda; class Malacostraca; order Decapoda; family Parastacidae; genus Cherax; species Cherax quadricarinatus. Next base: position 52,181,935 of record NC_091306.1, read on the forward strand.
AGAGCAGCGGAGCGAAGACGACGACGGAGGTAAAATCTGCGTGCTCGTTGATAAAGTGGGCAGTCTAACAGAATGTGGCTGACTGATAATGGAACCTGACAATTTTCACAGAGAGAAGCAGGGCGCCTCTCCGTGAGATATCCATGAGTAAGACGAGTATGGCCAATGCAAAGACGGGAGAGAGTAGTCTCCCAACCTCGACACTGGTGACAAGAAGACGGCCAGTAACCTATACTCGGTTTAATAGATTGAAGTTTGTTGCCGAGCATAGTAGACCAACGTTGTTGCCAACAGGTGTGAAGGTGGGTAGCTATTGCAGCAAAATAGTCCATAAATGGAATACCTCTATATGAAACTGGTAGGCCATGTACTGCTGACCGAGCAGCAGTGTCTGCCTGTTCATTGCCCTGTACGTCAACATGACCAGGGACCCAACAAAAAACAATATTTTTATGCTTGGTAAAGATGCAGCGTAGCCAAAGTTGGATACGGAGGACTAAGGAGTGAGGTGTATCAAATTTCTGTATAGCCTGTAAAGCACTAAGGGAGTCTGAGACAACCACAAATGATGACACAGGCATAGATGCAATACGGATAAGTGCTGCAAGAATGGCATACAATTCAGCAGTAAAAATACTAGCTGAAGATAGTAAATGCCCTCGTACGACGCTGTCCGGAAGACTTAGAGCCATCTGTGTACACTGCAATGGCATGAGAAGGAGAGTGGAAGTGGTCAAGAAAAAGAGAACGGGAAGCGACCGTAGACAGTTGGGCTTTCGAGCAAGGGAGAGAGAAAGAACAGACTCGAACAGCTGGAACTTCCCAGGGGGGGTAGGAAAAAGTGAGATGCTACATGAACATAGAAAGGTGGTAATTGAAGAGAAGACAAGAGCGAATGTAGGCGAAGAGAGAAGGGACGGAGTAAACAGGGGCGGCGAACAAATAAAGAATGTCTACTAATATCAGTGACCATTCTATAAATGGAAGGATTGCGGAGATCATGAGAGCGTACATAGTAGCGAAGGCAATGGGCATCACGGCGATTGGATAAGGATGGAACGTTTGCTTCTGCATAAAGGCTCTCAACAGGGGAAGAGCGAAAAGCACCAAGGCATAAATGTAATTAATCCTTGGTGATGAATGGGATTATGGCTAGAGAGAGTAGCAGGAGAGGTTGCTGAATAGATCTGGTCACCATAATCAAGCTTCGATAAAATGAGGGTGGAATGTAGGCGAAGGAGAGTTCGACGATCAGCTCCTCATGAAAGATGAGCAAGGGTTTTAAGAAGGTTCAGCCGGCTTTGACAAGTTGCCTTCAGAGAGGTAATGTGAGGCTTCCAGGATAACCTACGGTCAAGGAGGAGGCCCAGAAACCTGACTATCACGTTCAGGGATACGGGAGCCATAGAGGTACAAAGAATGATTGGAGATGACAGAGCGTCTAGTGAAACTAATTTGGTGAGTTTTGGTACTGAAAAATTTAAACCCATGTGTGGTGGCCCAGTTGGAAACACGGTCGACCGCATGCTGGAGAGAAACTGTAATGAGGTGACAGTCAGCGCCTGCACAGGCAACAGCCAAGTCATCAACATAGAGTGATGACCAAATATTTGATGGAAGACTAGACGCCAAATCATTTACAGCAAGGAGAAAAAGTGTTGTGCTCAGAACACATCTCTGGACGACACCTTCAGCTTGGATAAAGTCTGGGGAGAGCACATTATTAACCCGAACACGGAAATGTCTGTCTGTTAAAAAGTTCTTAAGGAAGGATAGTAGATTGCCTCGAAGGCCTAAGGAACGGGCTTGGGCTAAAATATTATACCTCCAAGTTGTGCCATATGCCTTCTCAAGGTCAAAAAATATGGCAATAACTGAGTGGTTATTTGCAAAGGCATTACGAACATACATATCCAAGCGTAGTAAGGGGTCTATGGTAGAACGTCCCTTACGAAAACCATATTGACGAGTGGACAGACTGTTGTGTGTCTCTAAATACCACACTAAGCGTCTATTTACCAGGCGTTTCATCACTTTGCAAACTGCACTGGTAAGAGCAACGGAACGATAGTGGGAGGCTTCATGTCCCACAGTGCCCGGTTTGCGGAAAGGGAGAACAATGGCAGATTTCCACGGCTGTGGAAGAACTCCTTGTGACCAAATAAGATTGAAAAGGCGTAATAGGACGGCAAGGGCTGACTGATGTAAATGTTGTAGCATACGAATATGAATGTCGTCGGGCCCAGCTGCTGATGATCGGCAAGCTTAGAGCGTTGCCTCCAGTTCTTGAAGTGTAAAAGGCACATTATACTGTTCTTCTCTGAGAGAAGAAAAGTCCAAAGGTGCTAACTCTCTGGCAGACTTTGAGGAAAGAAACGAGGGGCATAGATGGAGTCCCTGAGAAATACGGACCAGATGATTGCCAATTTCATTGGCAACATCTAGTGGGTTTGCTATATCAACACCGGCAACCCGCAGAACAGGAGCCGGGTCAGGAGAATATTTACCACTCAGTTTTCGTACTTTTTTCCAGACTGCACTCATAGAGGAAGCAGAGGTGATGGTGGAGACATAATCTTGCCAGGAAGTGCGTTTAGCATCACGGATGACACGGCGAGCAATCGCACGCTTGTGCTTAAAATCAAGAAGTCTCTCCTTGGTTCTATTGTACCGGTACCTGCCCCACACAGCGCGTTTCAAACGTACTGCACGAGCATAAGCAAGAGACCACCAAGGCACGCATTTCTGAGAATGCCTGCCCGAAGTTTGGGGTATAGAATGAGAAACTGCGGTTAAAACGGAGGACGAGAAGAGGTGTAAAAGCTCATCAATGGAGGACGAAGAAGGAACCTCACTAAAAACAGTTGTGAGTAAAGGTTCCAATTTGCCTGATCAAATTGCCAGTGTGGGATACGAAGAGGTGGTGAATATGAAGGGGGAGTAAGAATGATTGAGAAATGATCGCTGTCATGTAAATCCGGGAGCACAGACAAGGTGAAGTCTAATGCGGCGGAGGAAGAGCAGACTGAGAAATTGATGCAAGAGAGAGTGTGAATCCGAGGATCAAAATGGGTGTGAGCACCTGTATTTAAAACATGGAGGGGGTGGGTAGCAAGAAAAGCCTCTAACTGAATGCCATGGGAATCACAGTGAGACCCCCCCCAGAGGAAATGATGGGCATTAAAATCGCCAAGTAACAGAAGCAGTGGCGATAATGATGAAACAAGAAAGGCAATATCTAGAATAGATAATGCCCGAGAAGGAGAAAGATATAAAGAACAGAGCGTATACCACCTATGCAAGTAGATATGAGCTGCTGTGTAATGCAGCGAAGTACGAACAAATAGCTGATGGTACGGAATATCAGTGCGTAGAAGAAGGGCACTTTCATTAAAGGTCCCATCAGGAAAAGGATCTGGAGAATACAATAAATTATAGCCTGAGATGGGATAGATAACAGCCGAGTGTAATTTTGGTTCCTGTAAGCAAACACCAACAGGGGAAAACTGGGAGAGTAACATCTGAAGCTCCCCCCGATTACCCCTGAGGCAGCGTATATTCCACTGTAAATAGGCCATGATTGGCAACGATAAAGATACCTGAAATCCGCAGGTAAGGGTTCCTACGGACTAGAGGGGTTAGAAAAGTCCACATGCGGAGGCAGTGGAAAAGTTTCAAGCAGCAAAGGAACGGTGCACTGCAAAGAAAGGAGTTGCGCAGATGGAGGAGAGGAGAGAGAAGGAACAGAGGGTGGATCAGTGTCCATTGATGGTTTGGTCTCTGCAATACATTCAGAGATTGCTTCAAGTGTTTCAGAATTCAGAGACATCGTATGGGAAACAATATTGGTGATGGTAGGGGGAGGATGAGTAAAGATTGGAACTGCAATGGACTGTACCAAGTTAAGGGGGGCGAAAGGGTGGAGGGAACTAGAGAACAAGCGTGGAAAGGGACAGAAGAGGCAGAAACCTGGGAGGTGGCAGAAGAGGAAGAAACTTGGGAGGGAACAGGGGAGGAAAGTACAGTACGAGGAGGAGGGTGAACCTCTACACTTGTAACAGAGCCAGTGAGAGGGGAAGAACCAGGTACAGAGACAGGGAAGGTAAAATGAGGAGATGGAAGAAGGGAAGGAGGGGTTAAAGGACCTTTTTTGGACTTCTGAGAAGTAGAGGGATGATTGGGAGGAGGTGTCGTACGAGATCTCGTCGATACCGAGGCTTGTGAGGGAAAACATGAAGAAGCGAGAACAGACTGAGGCGTTGAAATAGGTATGTCTGAGCCCAGGACAGCAAAAGAATTAGATACAGGAGTGACTATGGGAGAGGTAACCACAGAGGAGGCTGCAGAAGATGGGACCCCAGAAGTGGGGGGACGTTTTGAAACACGGGAATAAGAAACACGAGGTAGTCTTCCTTGGAGGCGGAGATGAGAAACTGCCATGGCATAAGGGAGACCTTCTGCCTCTTTGAGGTAACGGATTTCCCACTCATTTAAGTAGACTTGGAAACGGCGAGAGTATGAAGGGTGAGCCTCATGACAATTAAGGCAAGAGAGAGGTCGATTGCAAGATGTATTAGAATGGTCATCGGCACCACAGACTGGACATTCGGCTATTAATCTGCAATATTTCGCTGGATGGCCAAATCGCCAGCAATTTCTACACTGTAGTGGTGTAGGGATCACCTTTCGAACTTGTAACCGATGTCCTGCTACATAAACTGAGGATGGGAGTTCACGGCTGTCAAAAGTTAAACGAGCCATATTGCTAGGGTATCATCTCTGCCCGCGGGCAGGAAGAACATAAGTGTCTACCTTGAGTATTGGGAGATCTTGGAGTTCCAGCTGTTCAAGAATGTCTTTGCAACAAGTCTGGAAATTTTGTTGAACTATGGTATGGGGCAGAATGACGGTACCACTACAAGAATTGAGGGAATGATGTTTTTCAATAGTGACAGGAACAGTATCGATATGGTAAAGAAGAGAAAGATCATGAGCTTGGGTAGCATTCTGTACAGTGATGATGCACATACCACTCTTAAGAGCATGAAAAGAAATCTTTACCAACATGGCGTAGGAGTGCCTTGCCAATATATGGTCAGAAAGATAGGCAATAGGGGAAGTCGGCCGTAAAGTGAAGAATTTAGTCCATTGTGCATTCTGAAACTGAGCGTGGAAAGGGAGTGCAGGATGTGTCGATCTTTTCTGAGAAGAACGAGAAGGTGGAGAAGTATCATCAGCAGGTAATTGTCATTGGCGTTTAGGCGTGGGACTAGAGTTGGTCCGACGCGGAACGGACCAGCGATTCGAAAATTTCTGCACCGTAGAGGGAGAGGCCAGAAGCATAGTCAAAGGAGAGCGGAGGTCAGATAAATCGAAGGAGTCAGTCGAGACCTCAGTACCTGAAGCCGGTGAGAAAACAGCACCAGCAAGAGGTACAGAGGCATTAGGAGTGTCTGAAGAGTGGTCCAAAGACGAGGCGGGGTCAGAATGGGGTGCGGTATCAAGAAGGGGCCCGGAGATAGTAGGTTCATGAACTAGGGCTTCCATGGTTAGATTACTTCTTTCTTTTTGTTTATAAGAAAAAAAAGAAAGAAGAGAATAAAATAAAAATGAGAAAAAAGAATAAAAAAGGGGGGACTGAGGAGGGATAGTTCCTAGGAGGAATGAAAGGGCCAAAAATCTCCCTCCATGCCTAAGAGGACCTCAGCACCGCAAGTAGCACAGATGCAGCATGGAACCCGTGCCATACCCTACCCATCATGCAAGTAAACCAGCAATCTGGGATAGGAACCTCACATCTGCCGAGCTACCTCGGTGGACAAAAGAGAGGGTGGCCAGATATCTGCCACAAAGCATACCTCCTTCGGCCACCACCCCCAGAATCCGAAAGGTGGCTTCCAGAGATACACCCGTCGCCCGAAAGACACCCAAAGCCACCCTCCGGTATACCAGAGAGGGATCGGGACATCCCCAGGCAATCCAGATTCCACGGCAAACTACGCCACCGCCAAGAACCTGAACTGAATGGGATGGACCCCGGTACCCTTTCCCTTACCTAGGAACTAGCGTGCCTGTGGGAAAAAATCCCAAAGGCCAAAAAGGAATAGCTAAAGGGAGAGGTGGGGAGGAGGAGGAGGAAAGGAAAAAGGGGAGGATGGGGAGGATGGGATAGGGAAGGGGGGATTGGGGGGTAATTAGGTTCGGTCTGAGGAAGGAGACCAACAGGCCTAATTCTTTAGACCAAGAGCCTCTTCACCACGCCAAGGAGTCCCCACCCCCCTTGAAGAGGCATTGGGCCACAGAGTCCGAGTTATGACCAAACATTAAGATGGGGAATGGGGAAAGAGGAAGGATTGGTAAGGATGGAAATATGGGAAAAGGGTGGGTGGTGTTAGGCGAGGTGGGGTAATGAAGGTAAGTAACCTAACCACTTTGCTGCATTTTAATACAAGTGTGAGAGTATATGTAGTTTTATTCATAAATTCAGCTTCACACAGTTATACCAGTTATATAACTACATGTTTCATGGAACAAATACTCTTCTCCAGGCTGAAGGACTGACCCCCTCAAAACTACTTCCTCAAGGGTGATGGACTGATTACATCGTCTTCACATCTTTTCTGCTTTTACCAACTTTTCTGTACTCGACTGAAGAAGCCTACTGTGTAGACGAAACATTTCGAAATAAAGATACCTAACTGTTGCGTATGTGTCTTAACTAACAGGCTGTCGGCATTTTATACCATTTTAATATCCACTATAATGTCCCTCTTGGACTTCTGGTTATCAGTAACGCTAATTCTTACTCTTATCGTCGGCGTGCTGCCCAGCAAGGTACAGCTGACTCATAAGATATACTGAAAAAAAAGAACTTTCCTGGTGTTATTCCTATTCTTACTTCGGTTGACTTATGAAGGTCAGCCCCTATGACAGCCTACCCTCGAGGAGTGAGGGCGACGGGGCCCAAGGCAATGGTCGGCCTGAGGTTGAAATACCGCACGGGCTACTGGATGGTCACTTTGTATTGTTTTAAGTCGCCAGTGGCGAAGTTGAGTAATAAAAAAGAAGACATGAAAGGTAAGACAGCAATGTAAGTAGTGTGTGCAATGGTTTGACCAGTGTATTGTCTGTGGGAATTGTGTTTGTTAGGATTGGGTAGGATGAGGTGATGGGGTGGGAAGGGAGTAATGGGGGGAGAAGGGGAACTAGCAAGCTAGTCATTGCATTACCTTCTTGATGGAATGGGGCTCGAAGTGACAGCAAGTTTCCTCTTTGCTTTCAGTCTATTACTCAGGATAGCCCCCAAAAAATTTAACTGTGGGTCTCAGTGTTCAGAGTAAATACCCTGAAGTCCTCTCCCCGCGCCGGCCTCTCGCAGAATGTCAGTCGTGTGTATATCAATGATCGGGAAAGGGTAATCGCTAGCACACAGCTAGCTACAACTTCATCCTCCTCCTTGTTTATGCCTCATTACAATAAAGAATCTTACAAATGAACTGAGGTGAGTAACAGCTTGTAAATAAATGTAGGAACTCATAACTGGACCCTATAATAACAATTCTGTAAATAAACGAAATAAAATGAGGTGGAAAGGAGATGTGAACAAGTACTGAGTGTAATGGAAGGAGAGGTGACCTGAGCGAGAAAGATAGATCAGTGGAGAAAGAATGGAGTCGAAGAAGAGTTGAACATAGTGTGAAGCGAGTAGAAGAGGTGACTGGAGATAGACGTTACTGGAAAGAGAGGTGTATGAAGAAAAAACTGAGTTGAAACAGAACTGAAAAAAAATTAGGCGTTGTGATGTAGAGGTGAATGAGAAGACAGATGAGTGGAAAGAATATATGAAAAAGAGATAAACAGAGGGAGAGATGAGTGGAAAGGGAAGTGAGTGGATGGAGAATTGAGTACGGAGAGGTGACTGGAAGGAGAGGTTAGCGAAGGTAAGTGAAGGGAGAGGTGGGAAGAGGGAGAACTGAAACAGGGTTGAGCAGATGAAGAGGAGAGTGGATGAAAGTTGAGCAGTTGAGGAAGAGAGTGGATGAGAGTTGAGCAAATGGAGAAGTGATTAGAAAGAGATCCGAATGAAAATAAGCTGAGAGACAAGAGAACTGAGAAAGTGAACATTAAAATGGTATAAAATACCGACAGGTTGTTAGGTAAGACACATATGTAACAGTTAGGTATCTTTATTTCGAAACGTTTCGCCTACACAGTAGGCTTCTTCAGAAGATACTTGAAGACGATGTAATCAGTCCATCACCCTTGAAGTTTTGAGGTGGTCAGTCCCTCAGTCTGGAGAAGAGTGTTGTATCATAGTCTGAAACAATATTGTTTCAGACTATGGAACAACACTATTCTCCAGACTGAGGGACTGACCACCTCAAAACTTTAAGGGTGATGGACTGATTACATCGTCTTCAAGTATCTTCTGCTTCTGTCAACTTTTCTGTACTCGACTGAAGAAGCCTATTGTGTAGGCGAAACGTTTCGAAGTAAAGATACCTAACTGTTGCATATGTGTCTTACCTAACAACAGAACTGAGAAGAAAGTTAGGTTAGTGGATGGTGAGTTGTACAGAGGGAAGAGTGGTAGGAGAGGTGAAACAAGGAAGATGTGAGCAGAGAGGTAAGTGGTAGGAAAGGTGAGCAGATGGATAAGCAAAAAGTGGAACAGGAAGGGAGGAAAATGGAAGGAGAGGAAGGTAGAGGGAGTGGTAAACAAAGGGAGATTTGAGTGGAAGGAGAGTCGAGCAGAGGAAGAGATGAGTGGAAGGAGGGCTTGAACAGAATGAAATGGGAAGGGAATTGGAAGTGAGATGAAGGTCAGTTGAGCAGAGAGAGGGAGACGAGAGTGAAAGGAAAGATGTATAAAGTGAGAGGTAGTGGAAGAGATGAGTGGAATGAGAGGTGAGTGAAAGGAGAGATGAGCAAGAGAAGAGTTGAGTGAAAAGAAGGGTGAGTATAGAAAGTTGAGCAGGGGAGAAGTGAGTGGGAGGAGAGTTGATGAGAGGGTAAAGTGTGTGGAAGGAGAGCTGAGCAGAGGGAGAGGTGAATATAACAAGAGTTGAGCAGAATGCAAGGTGAGTGGCAGAAGAGCTAAGCATAGGGAGAGGAGTTTGAAGTTAGAGATTAGTTTAAGGTGAGTTGAGGAGAGAGATTAGTTTAAGGAGAGTTGAGTAGAGAGGTTAGTTTAAGAAAAGTTGAGTAGAGAGGTTAATTTAAGGAGAGTTGAGTAGAGAGGTTAGTTTAAGAAAAGTTAAGTAGAGAGGTTAGCTTAAGGAGAGTTGAGAAGAGATGTTAATTTAAGGAGAGTTCAGTAGAAAGGTTAATTTAAGGAGAGTTGAGTAGAGAGGTTAATTTAAGGAGAGTCGAGTAGAGAGGTTAATTTAAGGAGAGTTGAGTAAAGAGGTTAATTTAAGGAGAGTTGAGTAGAGAGGTTAATTTAAGGAGAGTTGAGTAGAGAGGTTAATTTAAGGAGAGTTGAGGACAAGGGAAAGGGAGTGGAAAGAAAGTTGAAAAGATGGAGACAACTTAAGCTATTATTCCTTACTTTGAGTGGTGACGTGTACTTAGCTCAGTGGTGACGTGTACTTAGCTCAGTGGTGACGTGTACTTAGTTCAGTGGTGACGTGTACTTAGCTCTGTGAAGACCTGTTTGTGTGCTCTTGAGTGGTGACCTGTACTTTGAGTGCTGACCTGTACTTAACTCTGTGAAGAAGTGTCTTGTATGCTCCCGTGGACTGAACCAAGATGCCCTCCATCGAGCAACTTTACCAGCAACTTAAGGAAGAATTGAGGGCAGCGAAGATGGAGATACGGAGACTGACCGAAGAAAACAAGAGGATTCGTAGTAGTCCTCCTGTTTCGAGTCCTCAGGTCAGGAAGGGATCGTGGTCAGTGGCTGGACAGCAGGGGACGACGAAGTTGACGATCAAGAAGACGAATGGAAAGCCAGAAACGATGAAGAAGAAAGAGACTGCTGTGGAAACTCCCGTGGAAACCTCCAACGCATTCTCGGTGCTACCCGACGAATGTGAGTCTACTACTGGGATCGTCACGACGAACGACAACAAGGAAGGTAAGAATATTGTTGTTGTTGGGGATAGCCAGGTTAGATACATGGATAGGGCATTCTGCTTGAAGGACAGGAGTAGGAGACAAAGGGTATGCTTTCCTGGGGCTGGGATGGAGGACATTGTTAGCCGGCTTGACAACATCATGAACGGTAATGGGATCAATCCTATTATTTGCCTCAGTGCTGGAGGCAATGATGTTGGCAAGCGTAGAAGTGAGGATTTAGTTAGAAAGTTCAGGACAGCTATAGACATGATTAGGAAGAAGGGGGGGCGCCCTGTTATATGTGGCATTTTGCCAAGAAGAGGTGTTGGTAATGAATGGTTGTCCAGAGCAATTGGTATTAATTGTTGGCTGGATAAACACTGTAAGGATAATGCAGTACCATTCATTGACAACTGGGACAACTTCTATGGCCGAAATGACATGTATGCCAGGGATGGGGTTCACTTATCCAGGGCAGGTGTGGGTTTTCTTGCTAACTCAGTTGAGGGGGTTGTTAGGACTTTAAACTAGGATTAGTTAGAGGTATGGGTTTTTGCAGGAAAACTGTGAAGTCGCAGGGTAGTAATATGAGTACTAGCAGAACTAGTAATAGGCAAAATGAGGTGGATATTGGAAAGCCAGTGGCACTAATTGACAAGGACAGTAATAGGTTTAGTGGAATAATAGAAAAAAGCAGGAAGGGTAAAGAGAGAGGAGGGTCATTAAAAGTTTATTACACAAATAGTCGCAGTGCTAGGAATAAGATGGGCGAGTTGAGACTAGTTGCTAGTGCAGGTAACATAGATGTATTTGCCATTACTGAGACGTGGTTTAATTCAAAAAGTCGGGACATGCCTGCAGAATGTCACATTCAGGGTTTTAAATTGTTCCAAGTAGATAGAAGTATCGGGAAGGGGGGTGGGGTGGCATTGTATGTCCGAGATCGCTTGAACTGTTGCATAAAAACGGGTATTAAGTCTGAAGTAACACATACAGAGTATGTTTGGATAGAATTTTCAGAGGGGCATGAAAAATTAATTTTAGGTGTGATATACCGTCCCCCAAATTTAGATAGGGACCAAGGGAGACTACTATGGGAGGAAATTGTTAGGGCCACAAGGCACGATAATGTAGTAATTCTAGGAGACTTTAACTTTAGTCTTATTGATTGGAATTTCTTGACTGGGAATTTAGAATCATACGATTTCTTAGAAGTAGTTCAGGATTGTTTTTTGAAGCAGTTTGTGACAGAACCTACAAGGGGTAATAACCTGCTTGACTTAGTTATGGCAAACAATGAATCCCTTGTTAATAATTTAGAAGTTTCAGAGGAACTGGGTGCTAGCGACCACAAATCAATTACATTTAGAATTGAATGGAAGTATAATAGTAGGGATAACTCAGTAACAGTCCCAGATTTTCGCTTAGCAGATTACGATGGGCTTAGAGAGCACTTATCATCTGTTGACTGGGGTAACGAAGAGAGCTATCAATATGACAGTTTTCTGAACACAATACATGCTGCTCAAAGAACGTTTATTCCTTATAAGGAAATTAGATCAAATAGAAATGACCCTAAATGGATGAATAATAGGCTGAAATATCTACTAGGGCATAAGAAAGGAATTTATAGGCGTATCAAAAGAGGCGAGGGTCATCTTATGAATCAGTATATTGACATTAAGAGGGACATTAAAAAGGGGATAAGAAAAGCTAAAAGGGACTATGAAATTAAAGTTGCTAGGGATTCTAAAACTAATCCAAAAAGTTTTTTCCAGGTATATAGAACAAAAGTCAGAGATAAGATAGGTCCCCTTAAAAATAACTATGGGCATCTTACTGACAAAGAGAATGAAATGTGCTCGATTTTAAATAATTATTTTCTCTCGGTTTTTACACAGGAAGACACTAATAATATCCCGGTAATTAATTTTTATAGTGGATCAGAAGAAGATAAATTATGTAACATCACAGTCACTAGTGAAATGGTTGTGAAGCAGATAGACAGACTGAAGCAAAATAAGTCACCGGGTCCTGATGAGGTTTTTTCAAGGGTTCTTAAGGAATGCAAAATGGAAGTCTGTGAACCATTAACTAATATTTTTAATTTATCTCTTCAAACAGGTGTAGTGTCTGATATGTGGAAGATGGCTAATGTAATTCCTATTTTTAAAACAGGGGACAAGTCGTTACCGTCAAATTACCGCCCAATAAGCCTGACCTCAATTGTAGGCAAGTTGCTAGAGTCAATTATAGCTGAGATTATAAGAAGCCATCTCGATGAGCATAGCTTGATTAATGATACTCAGCATGGATTCACAAGAGGCCGGTCTTGTCTAACTAATTTATTAACTTTCTTCAGTAAAGCTTTTGAGGCTGTTGACCACGATAAAGAATTTGATATTGTTTACTTAGATTTTAGTAAGGCATTTGATAGAGTTCCGCACCAAAGACTGTTGAAGAAAGTAGCAGCTCATGGCATTGGGGGGAGGGTGCTCTCGTGGATCGAGTCACGGCTCACAGACAGGAAGCAGAGAGTGTCCATAAATGGGGTTAAATCCGAGTGGGGATCAGTAACAAGTGGCGTTCCACAGGGATCAGTCTTGGGCCCGTTGTTGTTTATAATATATATCAATGATCTTGATGAAGGAATTGCTAGTGATATGAGCAAATTCGCCGATGACACAAAGATAGGTAGGATAATTGATTCAAACGTAGATGTTAGGGAACTTCAGGAGGATTTAGACAAACTCTACTCTTGGTCAGAAAAGTGGCAGATGCAGTTCAATGTGGATAAATGCAAGGTTCTGAAGCTCGGGAGTGTCCATAACCCTAGCACTTATAAGTTAAATAATGTAGAACTTAGCCATACAGATTGCGAAAAGGACTTGGGGGTTATGGTAAGCAGCAACCTTAAACCAAGACAGCAATGCCTAAGCGTACGTAATAAGGCAAATAGATTACTGGGATTTATATCAAGAAGTGTAAGCAACAGAAGTCCAGAGGTCATACTGCAGCTTTATACATCATTAGTAAGGCCTCACCTAGATTATGCAGCTCAATTCTGGTCTCCATATTACAGAATGGACATAAATTCGTTAGAAAACATTCAGCGTAGGATGACTAAATTAATACATAGCATTAGAAATCTTCCTTATGAAGAAAGATTGAAGACTCTTAAGTTACATTCACTTGTTAGACGAAGAATGAGGGGAGACCTGATCGAAGTGTATAAGTGGAAGATAGGTATTAATAAAGGGGATATTAACAAGGTCTTGAGGATATCTCTCCAAGAGAGAACCCGCAGTAATGGATTTAAATTAGATAAGTTTAGATTTAGAAAGGACATAGGAAAGTATTGGTTTGGAAATAGGGTAGTTGATGAGTGGAACAGTCTACCTAGTTGGGTTATAGAGGCTAGGACTTTGGGTAGTTTCAAATTTAGGTTGGATAAGTACATGAGTCGGAGGGGTTGGATTTGAGTGGGACTTGCACATCGGAGCTTGTTTCTTGGGTGGCATTGAAAATTGGGATGGGCAAATGTTTTGTTAGTGGGATGAATTGTAAAGGACCTGCCTGGTATGGGCCAACAGGCCTGCTGCAGTGTTCCTCCTTGCTTATGTTCTTATGTTCTTGTTTGACTTTAACCAGATATTTAATGGATTAATCTAGTTTTACTTATAATTTGTTATTTACAATTTTTTTCCGCTACTGATCTATTATGAGAAGAGTCACCCTCACTACTGATCTATTATGAGAAGAGTCACCCTCACTACTGATCTATTATGAGAAGAGTCACCCTCACTACTGATCTATTATGAGAAGAGTCACCCTCACTACTGATCTATTATGAGAAGAGTCACCCTCACTACTGATCTATTATGAGAAGAGTCACCCTCACTACTGATCTGTTATGAGAAGAGTCACCCTCACTACTGATCTATTATGAGAAGAGTCACCCTCACTACTGACCTATTATGAGAAGAGTCACCCTCACTACTGACCTATTATGAGAAGAGTCACCCTCACTACTGATCTATTATGAGAAGAGTCACCCTCACTACTGATCTATTATGAGAAGAGTCACCCTCACTACTGACCTATTATGAGAAGAATCACCCTCACTACTGACCTATTATGAGAAGAGTCACCCTCACTACTGTTCTATTATGAGAAGAGTCACCCTCACTACTGACCTATTATGAGAAGAGTCACCCTCACTACTGATCTATTATGAGAAGAGTCACCCTCACTACTGACCTATTATGAGAAGAGTCACCCTCACTACTGACCTATTATGAGAAGAGTCACCCTCACTACTGATCTATTATGAGAAGAGTCACCCTCACTACTGATCTATTATGAGAAGAGTCACCCTCACACTGATCTATTATGAGAAGAGTCACCCTCACTACTGATCTATTATGAGAAGAGTCACCCTCACTACTGATCTATTATGAGAAGAGTCACCCTCACTACTGATCTATTATGAGAAGAGTCACCCTCACTACTGACCTATTATGAGAAGAGTCACCCTCACTACTGACCTATTATGAGAAGAGTCACCCTCACTACTGATCTATTATGAGAAGAGTCACCCTCACTACTGACCTATTATGAGAAGAGTCACCCTCACTACTGATCTATTATGAGAAGAGTCACCCTCACTACTGACCTATTATGAGAAGAGTCACCCTCACTACTGACCTATTATGAGAAGAGTCACCCTCACTACTTATCTATTATGAGAAGAGTCACCCTCACTACTGATCTATTATGAGAAGAGTCACCCTCACTACTGACCTATTATGAGAAGAGTCACCCTCACTACTGATCTATTATGAGAAGAGTCACCCTCACTACTGATCTATTATGAGAAGAGTCACCCTCACTACTGATCTATTATGAGAAGAGTCACCCTCACTACTGATCTATTATGAGAAGAGTCACCCTCACTACTGATCTATTATGAGAAGAGTCACCCTCACTACTGATCTATTATGAGAAGAGTCACCCTCACTACTGATCTATTATGAGAAGAGTCACCCTCACTACTGATCTATTATGAGAAGAGTCACCCTCACTACTGATCTATTATGAGAAGAGTCACCCTCACTACTGATCTATTATGAGAAGAGTCACCCTCACTACTGATCTATTATGAGAAGAGTCACCCTCACTACTGATCTATTATGAGAAGAGTCACCCTCACTACTGATCTATTATGAGAAGAGTCACCCTCACTACTGATCTATTATGAGAAGAGTCACCCTCACTACTGATCTATTATGAGAAGAGTCACCCTCACTACTGATCTATTATGAGAAGAGTCACCCTCACTACTGATCTATTATGAGAAGAGTCACCCTCACTACTGATCTATTATGAGAAGAGTCACCCTCACTACTGATCTATTATGAGAAGAGTCACCCTCACTACTGATCTATTATGAGAAGAGTCACCCTCACTACTGATCTATTATGAGAAGAGTCACCCTCACTACTGATCTATTATGAGAAGAGTCACCCTCACTACTGATCTATTATGAGAAGTGTCACCCTCACTACTGATCTATTATGAGAAGAGTCACCCTCACTACTGATCTATTATGAGAAGAGTCACCCTCACTACTGATCTATTATGAGAAGAGTCACCCTCACTACTGATCTATTATGAGAAGAGTCACCCTCACTACTGATCTATTATCTATTATGAGAAGAGTCACCCTCACTACTGATCTATTATGAGAAGAGTTACCCTCACTACTGATCTATTATGAGAAGCCCTCACTACTGATCTATTATGAGAAGAGTCACCCTCACTACTGATCTATTATGAGAAGAGTCACCCTCACTACTGATCTATTATGAGAAGAGTCACCCTCACTACTGATCTATTATGAGAAGAGTCACCCTCACTACTGATCTATTATGAGAAGAGTCACCCTCACTACTGATCTATTATGAGAAGAGTCACCCTCACTACTGATCTATTATGAGAAGAGTCACCCTCACTACTGATCTATTATGAGAAGAGTCACCCTCACTACTGATCTATTATGACTATTAAGAGTCACCCTCACTACTGATCTATTATGAGAAGAGTCACCCTCACTACTGATCTATTATGAGAAGAGTCACCCTCACTACTGATCTATTATGAGAAGAGTCACCCTCACTACTGATCTATTATGAGAAGAGTCACCCTCACTACCGATCTCTTATGAGAAGAGTCACCCTCACTACTGATCTCTTATGAGACGAGTCACCTACACTACTGATCTATTATGAGAAGAGTCACCCTCACTACTGATCTATTATTACAAGAGTCACCCTCACTACTGATCTATTATGAGAAGAGTCACCTTCACTACTGATCTATTATGAGAAGAGTCACCCTCACTACTGATCTATTATGAGAAGAGTCACCCTCACTACTGATCTATTATGAGAAGAGTCACCCTTACTACTGATCTATTATGAGAAGTGTCACCCTCACAACTGATCTATTATGAGAAGAGTCACCCTCACTACTGATCTATTATGAGACGAGTCACCCTCACTACCGATCTATTATGAGAAGAGTCACTCTCACTACTGATCTGTTATGAGAAGAGTCACCCTCACTACTGATCTATTATGAGAAGAGTCACCTTCACTACTGATCTATTATGAGAAGAGTCACCCTCACTACTGATCTATTAGGAGAAGAGTCACCCTCACTACTGATCTATTATGAGAAGAGTCACCCTCACTACTGATCTATTATCAGAAGAGTCACCCTCACTACTGATCTATTATGAGAAGAGTCACCCTCACTACTGATCTATTATGACAAGAGTCACCCTCACTACTGATCTATTATGAGAAGAGTCACCCTCACTACTGATCTATTATGAGAAGAGTCACCCTCACTACTGATCTATTATGAGAAGAGTCACCCTCACTACTGATCTATTATGAGAAGAGTCACCCTCACTACCGATCTCTTATGAGAAGAGTCACCCTCACTACTGATCTCTTATGAGACGAGTCACCTACACTACTGATCTATTATGAGAAGAGTCACCCTCACTACTGATCTATTATTACAAGTCACCCTCACTACTGATCTATTATGAGAAGAGTAACCCTCACACTGATCTATTATGAGACGAGTCACCCTCACTACTGATCTATTATGAAAAGAGTCACCCTCACACTGATCTATTATGAGAAGAGTCACCCTCACACTGATATATTATGAGAAGAGTCACTCTCACTACTGATCTATTATGAGAAGAGCCACCCTCACTAATGATCTCTTATGAGACGAGTCACCCTCACACTGATCTATTATGAGACGAGTCACCCTCACTACTGATCTATTATGAGAAGAGTCACCCTCACACTGATCTATTATGAGAAGAGTCACCCTCACTACTGATCTATTATGAGAAGAATCACCCTCAATACTGATCTATTATGACAAGAGTCACCCTCACTACTGATCTATTATGAGAAGAGTCACCCTCACACTGATCTATTATGAGACGAGTCACCCTCACTACTGATCTATTATGAGAAGAGTCAACTCACACTGATCTATTATGAGAAGAGTCACCCTCGCACTGATCTATTATGAGAAGAGTCACCCTCACTACTGATCTATTATGAGAAGAGTCACCCTCACTACTGATCTATTATGAGAAGAGTCACCCTCACACTGATCTATTATGAGACGAGTCACCCTCACTACTGATCTATTATGAGAAGAGTCACCCTCACACTGATCTATTATGAGAAGAGTCACCCTCACACTGATCTATTATGAGAAGAGTCACTCTCACTACTGATCTATTATGAGAAGAGTCACCCTCACACTGATCTATTATGAGACGAGTCACCCTCACTACTGATCTATTATGAGAAGAGTCACCCTCACACTGATCTATTATGAGAAGAGTCACCCTCACACTGATCTATTATGAGAAGAGCCACCCTCACTAATGATCTCTTATGAGACGAGTCACCCTCACACTGATCTATTATGAGACGAGTCACCCTCACTACTGATCTATTATGAGAAGAATCACCCTCACACTGATCTATTATGAGAAGAGTCACCCTCACTACTGATCTATTATGAGAAGAGTCACCCTCACTACCGATCTATTATGAGAAGAGTCACCCTCACTACTGATCTGTTATGAGAAGAGTCACCCTCACTACTGATCTATTATGAGAAGAGTCACCCTCACTACTGATCTATTATGAGAAGAGTCACCCTCACTACTGATCTATTATGAGAAGAGTCACCCTCACTACTGATCTATTATGAGAAGAGTCACCGTCACTACTGATCTATTATCAGAAGAGTCACCCTCACTACTGATCTATTATGAGAAGAGTCACCCTCACTACTGATCTATTATGACAAGAGTCACCCTCACTACTGATCTATTATGAGAAGAGTCACCCTCACTACTGATCTATTATGAGAAGAGTCACCCTCACTACTGATCTATTATGAGAAGAGTCACCCTTACTACTGATCTCTTATGAGACGAGTCACCTACACTACTGATCTATTATGAGAAGAGTCACCCTCACACTGATCTATTATGAGAAGAGTCACCCTCACTACTGATCTCTTATGAGACGAGTCACCTACACTACTGATCTATTATGAGAAGAGTCACCCTCACTACTGATCTATTATTACAAGAGTCACCCTCACTACTGATCTATTATGAGAAGAGTCACCTTCACTACTGATCTATTATGAGAAGAGTCACCCTCACTACTGATCTATTATGAGAAGAGTCACCCTCACTACTGATCTATTATGAGAAGAGTCACCCTTACTACTGATCTATTATGAGAAGTGTCACCCTCACAACTGATCTATTATGAGAAGAGTCACCCTCACTACTGATCTATTATGAGAAGAGTCACCCTCACTACCGATCTATTATGAGAAGAGTCACCCTCACTACTGATCTGTTATGAGAAGAGTCACCCTCACTACTGATCTATTATGAGAAGAGTCACCCTCACTACTGATCTATTATGAGAAGAGTCACCCTCACTACTGATCTATTATGAGAAGAGTCACCCTCACTACTGATCTATTATGAGAAGAGTCACCCTCACTACTGATCTATTATCAGAAGAGTCACCCTCACTACTGATCTATTATGAGAAGAGTCACCCTCACTACTGATCTATTATGACAAGAGTCACCCTCACTACTGATCTATTATGAGAAGAGTCACCCTCACTACTGATCTATTATGAGAAGAGTCACCCTCACTACTGATCTATTATGAGAAGAGTCACCCTCACTACTGATCTATTATGAGAAGAGTCACCCTCACTACCGATCTCTTATGAGAAGAGTCACCCTCACTACTGATCTCTTATGAGACGAGTCACCTACACTACTGATCTATTATGAGAAGAGTCACCCTCACTACTGATCTATTATTACAAGAGTCACCCTCACTACTGATCTATTATGAGAAGAGTAACCTCACACTGAATTATTATGAGACGAGTCACCCTCACTACTGATCTATTATGAAAAGAGTCACCCTCACACTGATCTATTATGAGAAGAGTCACCCTCACACTGATATATTATGAGAAGAGTCACTCTCACTACTGATCTATTATGAGAAGAGCCACCCTCACTAATGATCTCTTATGAGACGAGTCACCCTCACACTGATCTATTATGAGACGAGTCACCCTCACTACTGATCTATTATGAGAAGAGTCACCCTCACACTGATCTATTATGAGAAGAGTCACCCTCACTACTGATCTATTATGAGAAGAGTCACCCTCAATACTGATCTATTATGACAAGAGTCACCCTCACTACTGATCTATTATGAGAAGAGTCACCCTCACACTGATCTATTATGAGACGAGTCACCCTCACTGCTGATCTATTATGAGAAGAGTCAACTCACACTGATCTATTATGAGAAGAGTCACCCTCGCACTGATCTATTATGAGAAGAGTCACCCTCACTACTGATCTATTATGAGAAGAGTCACCCTCACTACTGATCTATTATGAGAAGAGTCACCCTCACACTGATCTATTATGAGACGAGTCACCCTCACTACTGATCTATTATGAGAAGAGTCACCCTCACACTGATCTATTATGAGAAGAGTCACCCTCACACTGATCTATTATGAGAAGAGTCACTCTCACTACTGATCTATTATGAGAAGAGTCACCCTCACACTGATCTATTATGAGACGAGTCACCCTCACTACTGATCTATTATGAGAAGAGTCACCCTCACACTGATCTATTATGAGAAGAGTCACCCTCACACTGATCTATTATGAGAAGAGCCACCCTCACTAATGATCTCTTATGAGACGAGTCACCCTCACACTGATCTATTATGAGACGAGTCACCCTCACTACTGATCTATTATGAGAAGAATCACCCTCACACTGATCTATTATGAGAAGAGTCACCCTCACTACTGATCTATTATGAGAAGAGTCACCCTCACTACCGATCTATTATGAGAAGAGTCACCCTCACTACTGATCTGTTATGAGAAGAGTCACCCTCACTACTGATCTATTATGAGAAGAGTCACCCTCACTACTGATCTATTATGAGAAGAGTCACCCTCACTACTGATCTATTATGAGAAGAGTCACCCTCACTACTGATCTATTATGAGAAGAGTCACCGTCACTACTGATCTATTATCAGAAGAGTCACCCTCACTACTGATCTATTATGAGAAGAGTCACCCTCACTACTGATCTATTATGACAAGAGTCACCCTCACTACTGATCTATTATGAGAAGAGTCACCCTCACTACTGATCTATTATGAGAAGAGTCACCCTCACTACTGATCTATTATGAGAAGAGTCACCCTTACTACTGATCTCTTATGAGACGAGTCACCTACACTACTGATCTATTATGAGAAGAGTCACCCTCACACTGATCTATTATGAGAAGAGTCACTCTCACTACTGATCTATTATGAGAAGAGTCACCCTCACTACTGATCTATTATGAGAAGAGTCACCCTCACTACTGATCTATTATGAGAAGAGTCACCCTTACTACTGATCTATTATCAGAAGAGTCACCCTCACTACTGATCTATTATGAGAAGAGTCACCCTCACACTGATCTATTATGAGAAGAGTCACCCTCACTACTGATCTATTATGAGAAGAGTCACCCTCACTACTGATCTATTATGAGAAGAGTCACCCTCACTACTGATCTATTATGAGAAGAGTCACCCTCACTACTGATCTATTATGAGAAGAGTCACCCTCACTACTGATCTATTATGAGAAGAGTCACCCTCACTACTGATCTATTATGAGAAGAGTCACCCTCACTACTGATCTATTATGAGAAGAGTCACCCTCACTACTGATCTATTATGAGAAGAGTCACCCTCACTACTGATCTATTATGAGAAGAGTCACCCTCACTACTGATCTATTATGACAAGAGTCACCCTCACTACTGATCTATTATGAGAAGAGTCACCCTCACTACTGATCTATTATGAGAAGAGTCACCCTCACTACTGATCTATTATGAGAAGAGTCACCCTCACTACTCTCTTATGAGAAGAGTCACCCTTACTACTGATCTCTTATGAGACGAGTCACCTACACTACTGATCTATTATGAGAAGAGTCACCCTCACTACTGATCTATTATGACAAGAGTCACCCTCACTACTGATCTATTATGAGAAGAGTCACCCTCACACTGATCTATTATGAGACGAGTCACCCTCACTACTGATCTATTATGAAAAGAGTCACCCTCACACTGATCTATTATGAGAAGAGTCACCCTCACACTGATCTATTATGAGAAGAGTCACTCTCACTACTGATCTATTATGAGAAGAGCCACCCTCACTAATGATCTCTTATGAGACGAGTCACCCTCACACTGATCTATTATGAGACGAGTCACCCTCACTACTGATCTATTATGAGAAGAGTCACCCTCACTACTGATCTATTATGAGAAGAGTCACCCTCACTACTGATCTATTATGAGAAGAGTCACCCTCACTACTGATCTATTATGAGAAGAGTCACCCTCACTACTGATCTATTATGAGAAGAGTCACCCTCACTACTGATCTATTATGAGAAGAGTCACCCTCACTACTGATCTATTATGAGAAGAGTCACCCTCACTACAGATCTACTATGAGAAGAGTCACCCTCACTACCGATCTATTATGAGAAGAGTCACCCTCACTACTGATCTATTATGAGAAGAGTCACCTTCACTACTGATCTATTATGAGAAGAGTCTATTATGAGAAGAGTCACCCTCACTACTGATCTATTATGAGAAGAGTCACCCTCACTGACTGATCTATTATGAGAAGAGTCCCCCTCACTACGGATCTATTATGAGAAGAGTCACCCTCACTACTGATCTATTATGAGAAGAGTCACCCTCACTACTGATCTATTATGAGAAGAGTCACCCTCACTACTGATCTACTATGAGAAGAGTCACCTTCACTACTGATTTATTATGAGAAGAGTCACCCTCACTACTGATCTATTATGAGAAGAGTCACCCTCACTACTGATCTATTATGAAAAGAGTCACCCTCACTACTGATCTATTATGAGAAGAGTCCTCACTACTGATCTATTATGAGAAGAGTCACTACTGATCTATTATGAGAAGAGTCTATTATGAGAAGAGTCACCCTCACACTGATGTATTATGAGAAGAGTCACCCTCACTACTGATCTATTATGAGAAGAGTCACCCTCACTACTGATCTATTATGAGAAGAGTCACCCTC
This sequence comes from Cherax quadricarinatus, assembly GCF_038502225.1. Taxonomy (NCBI): domain Eukaryota; kingdom Metazoa; phylum Arthropoda; class Malacostraca; order Decapoda; family Parastacidae; genus Cherax; species Cherax quadricarinatus. Next base: position 52,204,834 of record NC_091306.1, read on the forward strand.
ACACTGATCTATTATGAGAAGAGTCACCCTCATTACTGATCTATTATGAGAAGAGTCACCCTCACTACTGATCTATTATGAGAAGAGTCACCTTCACTACTGATCTATTATGAGAAGAGTCACCCTCACTACTGATCTATTATGATAAGAGTCAAACTCACTACTGATCTATTATGAAAAGAGTCACCCTCACTACAGATCTATTATGAGAAGAGTCCTCACTACTGATCTATTATGAGAAGAGTCACCCTCACTACTGATCTATTATGAGAAGAGTCACCCTCACTACTGATCTATTATGAGAAGAGTCACCCTCACTACTGATCTATTATGAGAAGAGTCACCCTCACTACTGATCTATTATGAGAAGAGTCACCCTCACTACTGATCTATTATGAGAAGAGTCACCCTCACTACTGATCTATTATGAGAAGAGTCACCTATTATGAGAAGAGTCACCCTCACTACTGATCTATTATGAGAAGAGTCACCCTCACTACTGATCTGATCTATTATGAGAAGAGTCACCCTCACTACTGATCTATTATGAGAAGAGTCACCCTCACTACTGATCTATTATGAGAAGAGTCACCCTCACTACTGATCTATTATGAGAAGAGTCACCCTCACTACTGATCTATTATGAGAAGAGTCACCCTCACTACTGATCTATTATGAGAAGAGTCACCCTCACTACTGATCTATTATGAGAAGAGTCACCCACTACTGATCTATTAAGAGTCTGAGAAGAGTCACCCTCACTACTGATCTATTATGAGAAGAGTCACCCTCACACTGATCTATTATGAGAAGAGTCACCCTCACTACTGATCTATTATGAGAAGAGTCACCCTCACTGCTTTTCTATTATGAGAAGAGTCACCCTCACTACCGATCTATTATGAGAAGAGTCACCCTCACTACTGATCTCTTATGAGACGAGTCACCCTCACTACTGATCTATTATGAGAAGAGTCACCCTCACTACTGATCTATTATGAGAAGAGTCACCCTCACTACTGATCTATTATGAGAAGAGTCACCCTCACTACTGATCTATTATGAGAAGAGTCACCCTCACTACTGATCTATTATGAGAAGAGTCACCCTCACTACTGATCTATTATGAGAAGAGTCACCCTCACCCTTATGATCTATTATGACAAGAGTCACCCTCACTACTGATCTATTATGAGAGAGTCACCCTCACACTGATCTATTATGAGAAGAGTCACCCTCACTACTGATCTATTATGAGAAGAGTCACCTCTTATGAGAAGAGTCACCCTCACTGATCTATTATGAGAAGAGTCACCCTCACTACTGATCTATTATGAGAAGAGTCACCCTCACTACTGATCTATTATGAGAAGAGTCACCCTCACTACTGATCTATTATGAGAAGAGTCACCCTCACTACTGATCTATTATGAGAAGAGTCACCCTCACTACTGATCTATTATGAGAAGAGTCACCCTCACTACTGATCTATTAAGAGAAGAGTCACCCTCACTACTGATCTATTATGAGAAGAGTCACCCTCACTACTGATCTATTATGAGAAGAGTCACCCTCACTACTGATCTATTATGAGAAGTCACCCTCACTACTGATCTATTATGAGAAGAGTCACCCTCACTACTGATCTATTATGAGAAGAGTCACCCTCACTACTGATCTATTTTGAGAAGAGTCACCCTCTACTGACTGATCTACTACTTATCACCCTCACTACTGATCTATTATGAGAAGAGTCACCCTCACTATTATGATCTCACTTATGAGAGAGTCACCCTCACTACTGATCTATTATGAGACGAGTCACCCTCACACTGACTGAGAAGAGTCACCCTCACTTGATCTATTATGAGAAGAGTCACCCTCACTACTGATCTATTATGAGAAGAGTCACCCTCACTACTGATCTATTATGAGAAGAGTCACCCACTACTGATCTATTAGGAGAAGAGTCACCCTCACTACTGATCTATTATGAGAAGAGTCACCCTCACTACTGATCTATTATGAGAAGAGTAACCCTCACACTGATCTATTATGAGAAGAGTCTCACTACTGATCTATGAGAAGAGTCACCCTCACTACTGATCTATTATGAGAAGAGTCACCCTCACTACTGATCTATTATGAGAAGAGTCACCCTCACTACTGATCTATTATGAGAAGAGTCACCCTCACTACTGATCTATTATGAGAAGAGTCACCCTCACTACTGATCTATTATGAGAAGAGTCACCCTCACTACTGATCTATTATGAGAAGAGTCACCCTCACTACTGATCTATTATGAGAAGAGTCACCCTCACTACTGATCTATTATGAGAAGAGTCACCCTCACTACTGATCTATTATGAGAAGAGTCACCCTCACTACTGATCTATTATGAGAAGAGTCACCCTCACTACTGATCTATTATGAGAAGAGTCACCCTCACTACTGATCTATTATGAGAAGAGTCTCACTACTATCTATTATGAGAAGAGTCACCCTCACTACTGATCTATTATGAGAAGAGTCACCCTCACTACTGATCTATTATGAGAAGAGTCACCCTCACTACTGATCTATTATGAGAAGAGTCACCCTCACTACTGATCTATTATGAGAAGAGTCACCCTCACTACTGATCTATTATGAGAAGAGTCACCCTCACTGACTATTATGATCTATTATGAGAAGAGTCACCCTCACTACTGATCTATTATGAGAAGAGTCACCTCACTACTGATCTATTATGAGAAGAGTCACCCTCACTACTGATCTATTATGAGAAGAGTCACCCTCACTACTGATCTATTATGAGAAGAGTCACCCTCACTACTGATCTATTATGAGAAGACCCTCACACTGATCTATTATGAGAAGAGTCACCCTCACTACTGATCTATTATGAGAAGAGTCACCCTCACTACTGATCTATTATGAGAGAAGAGTCACCCTCACACTATCTATTATGATCTCACTTATGAGAAGAGTCACCCTCACTACTGATCTATTATGAGAAGAGTCACCCTCAATACTGATCTATTATGAAAAGAGTAACACTCACTACTGATCTATTATGAGAAGAGTCACCCTCACTACTGATCTATTATGAGAAGAGTCACCCTCACTACTGATCTATTATGAGAAGAGTCACCCTCACTACTGATCTATTATGAGAAGAGTCACCCTCACTACTGATCTATTATGAGAAGAGTCACCCTCACTACTGATCTATTATGAGAAGAGTCACCCTCACTACTGATCTATTATGAGAAGAGTCACCCTCACTACTGATCTATTATGAGAAGAGTCACCCTCACTACTGATCTATTATGAGAAGAGTCACCCTCACTACTGATCTATTATGAGAAGAGTCACCCTCACTACTGATCTATTATGAGAAGAGTCACCCTCACTACTGATCTATTATGAGAAGAGTCACCCTCACTGACTGAGAAGAGTCACCCTCTCACTTGATCTATTATGAGAAGAGTCACCCTCACTACTGATCTATTATGAGAAGAGTCACCCTCACTACTGATCTACTCACCCTCACTACTGATCTATTATGAGAAGAGTCACCCTCACACTGATCTATTATGAGAAGAGTCACCCTCACTACTGACTATTATGATCTATTATGAGAAGAGTCACCCTCACTACTGATCTATTATGAGAAGAATCACCCTCACTAATGATCTATTATGAGAAGAGTCACCCTCACTACTGATCTATTATGAGAAGAGTCACCCTCACTACTGATCTATTATGAGAAGAGTCACCCTCACTACTGATCTATTATGAGAAGAGTCACCCTCACTACTGATCTATTATGAGAAGAGTCACCCTCACTACTGATCTATTATGAGAAGAGTCACCCTCACTACTGATCTATTATGAGAAGAGTCACCCTCACTACTGATCTATTATGAGAAGAGTCACCCTCACTACTGATCTATTATGAGAAGAGTCACCCTCACTACTGATCTATTATGAGAAGAGTCACCCTCACTACTGATCTATTATGAGAAGAGTCACCCTCACTACTGATCTATTATGAGAAGAGTCACCCTCACTACTGATCTATTATGAGAAGAGTCACCCTCACTACTGATCTCTTATGAGACGAGTCACCTTCACTACTGATCTATTATGAGAAGAGTCACCCTCACTACTGATCTATTATGACAAGAGTCACCCTCACTACTGATCTATTATGAGAAGAGTCACCCTCACACTGATCTATTATGAGACGAGTCACCCTCACTACTGATCTATTATGAAAAGAGTCACCCTCACACTGATCTATTATGAGAAGAGTCACCCTCACACTGATCTATTATGAGAAGAGTCACTCTCACTACTGATCTATTATGAGAAGAGCCACCCTCACTAATGATCTCTTATGAGACGAGTCACCCTCACACTGATCTATTATGAGACGAGTCACCCTCACTACTGATCTATTATGAGAAGAGTCACCCTCACACTGATCTATTATGAGAAGAGTCACCCTCACTACTGATCTATTATGAGAAGAGTCACCCTCACTACTGATCTATTATGAGAAGAGTCACCCTCACTACTGATCTATTATGAGAAGAGTCACCCTCACTACTGATCTATTATGAGAAGAGTCACCCTCACTACTGATCTATTATGAGAAGAGTCACCCTCACTACTGATCTATTATGAGAAGAGTCACCCTCACTACTGATCTATTATGAGAAGAGTCACCCTCACTACTGATCTATTATGAGAAGAGTCACCCTCACTACCGATCTATTATGAGAAGAGTCACCCTCACTACTGATCTCTTATGAGACGAGTCACCTTCACTTCTGATCTATTATGACAAGAGTCACCCTCACTACTGATCTATTATGAGAAGAGTCACCCTCACACTGATCTATTATGAGACGAGTCACCCTCACTACTGATCTATTATGAGAAGAGTCACCCTCACTACAGATCTATTATGAGAAGAGTCACCCTCACCCTATTATGAGAAGAGTCACCCTCACTGATCTATTATGAGAAGAGTCACTATTATGAGAAGAGTCTCACTACTGATCTATTATGATCACTATGATCTATTATGAGACGCGTCACCCTCACACTGATCTATTATGAGAAGAGTCACCCTCACTACTGATCTATTATGAGAAGAGTCACCCTCACACTGATCTATTATGAGAAGAGTCACCCTCACTACTGATCTATTATGAGAAGAGTCACCCTCACTACTGATCTATTATGAGAAGAGTCACCCTCACTACTGATCTATTATGAGAAGAGTCACCCTCACTACTGATCTATTATGAGAAGAGTCACCCTCACTACTGATCTATTATGAGAAGAGTCACCCTCACTACTGATCTATTATGAGAAGAGTCACCCTCACTACTGATCTATTATGAGAAGAGTCACCCTCACTACTGATCTATTATGAGAAGAGTCACCCTCACTACTGATCTATTATGAGAAGAGTCACCCTCACTACTGATCTATTATGAGAAGAGTCACCCTCACTACTGATCTATTATGAGAAGAGTCACCCTCACTACTGATCTATTATGAGAAGAGTCACCCTCACTACTGATCTATTATGAGAAGAGTCACCCTCACTACTGATCTATTATGAGACGAGTCACCCTCACTACTGATCTATTATGAGAAGAGTCACCCTCACTACTGATCTATTATGACAAGAGTCACCCTCACTACTGATCTATTATGAGAAGAGTCACCCTCACACTGATCTATTATGAGACGAGTCACCCTCACTACTGATCTATTATGAGAAGAGTCACCCTCACACTGATCTATTATGAGAAGAGTCACCCTCACTACTGATCTATTATGAGAAGAGTCACCCTCACTACTGATCTATTATGAGAAGAGTCACCCTCACTACTGATCTATTATGAGAAGAGTCACCCTCACACTGATCTATTATGAGAAGAGTCACCCTCATTACTGATCTATTATGAGAAGAGTCACCCTCACTACTGATCTATTATGAGAAGAGTCACCCTCACTACTGATCTATTATGAGAAGAGTCACCCTCACTACTGATCTATTATGAGAAGAGTCACCCTCACTACTGATCTATTATGAGAAGAGTCACCCTCACTACTGATCTATTATGAGAAGAGTCACCCTCACTACTGATCTATTATGAGAAGAGTCACCGTCACTGATCTATTATCTCACCCTCACTACTGATCTATTATGAGAAGAGTCACCCTTATGAGACGAGTCACCCTCACTACTGATCTATTATGAGAAGAGTCACCCTCACTACTGATCTATTATGAGAAGAGTCACCCTCACTACTGATCTATTATGAGAAGAGTCACCCTCACTACTGATCTATTATGAACAGAGCCACCCTCACACTGATCTATTATGAGACGAGTCACCCTCACTACTGATCTATTATAAGAAGAGTCACCCTCACACTGATCTATTATGAGAAGAGTCACCCTCACACTGATCTATTATGAGAAGAGTCACCCTCACTACTGATCTATTATGAGAAGAGTCACCCTCACTACTGATCTATTATGAAACGAGTCACCCTCACTACTGATCTATTATGAGAAGAGTCACCCTCACTACTGATCTATTATGAGAAGAGTCACCCTCACTACTGATCTATTATGAGAAGAGTCACCCTCACTACTGATCTATTATGAGAAGAGTCACCCTCACTACTGATCTATTATGAGAAGAGTCACCCTCACTACTGATCTATTATGAGAAGAGTCACCCTCACTACTGATATTATGAGAAGAGTCACCCTCATACTGATCTATTATGAGAAGAGTCACCCTCACTACTGATCTATTATGAGAAGAGTCACCCTCACTACTGATCACCCTCACTTATGAGAAGAGTCACCCTCACTACTGATCTATTATGAGAAGAGAGTCATCTATTATGAGAAGAGTCCTCACTACTGATCTATTATGAGAAGAGTCACCCTCACTACTGATCTATTATGAGAAGAGTCACCCTCACCACTGATCTATTATGAGAAGAGTCACCCTCACTACTGATCTATTATGAGAAGAGTCACCCTCACTATTGATCTATTATGAGAAGAGTCACCCTCACTACTGATCTATTATGAGAAGAGTTACCCTCACTACTGATCTATTATGAGAAGAGTCACCCTCACTGACTGATCTATTATGAGAAGAGTCACCCTCACTACTGATCTATTATGAGAAGAGTCACCCTCACTACTGATCTATTATGAGAAGAGTCATTATGAGAAGAGTCACCTCACTACTGATCTATTATGAGAAGAGTCACCCTCACTACTGATCTATTATGAGAGAGAGTCACCCTCACTACTGATCTATTATGAGAAGAGTCACCCTCACTACTGATCTATTATGAGAAGAGTCACCCTCACCACTGATCTATTATGAGAAGAGTCACCCTCACTACTGATCTATTATGAGAAGAGTCACCCTCACTATTGATCTATTATGAGAAGAGTCACCCTCACTAATGATCTCTTATGAGACGAGTCACCCTCACTACTGATCTATCATGAGACGAGTCACCCTCACTACTGATCTATTATGAGAAGAGTCACCCTCACTACTGATCTATTATGAGAAGAGTCACCCTCACTACTGATCTATTATGAGAAGAGTCACCCTCACTACTGATCTATTATGAGAAGAGTCACCCTCACTACTGATCTATTATGAGAAGAGTCACCCTCACTACTGATCTATTATGAGAAGAGTCACCCTCACTACTGATCTATTATGAGAAGAGTCACCCTCACTACTGATCTATTATGAGAAGAGTCACCCTCACTACTGATCTATTATGCGACGTGTCACCCTCGCTACTGATCTATTATGAGAAGAGTCACCTATTATGAGACAGTCACCCTCACTGATCTATTATGAGAAGAGTCACCCTCACTACTGATCTATTATGATCACCCTCATGATCTATTATGAGAAGAGTCACCCTCACTACTGATCTATTATGAGAAGAGTCACCCTCACTACTGATCTGAGACGAGTCACCCTCACTTGATCTATTATGAGAAGAGTCACCCTCACTACTTATCTATTATGAGAAGAGTCACCCTCACTACTGATCTATTATGAGAAGAGTCACCCTCACTACTGATCTATTATGAGAAGAGTCACCCTCACTACTGATCTATTATGAGAAGAGTCACCCTCACACTGATCTATTATGAGAAGAGTCACCCTCATTACTGATCACTACTGATCTATTATGAGAAGAGTCACCCTCACTATTGATCTATTATGAGAAGAGTCACCCTCACTACTGATCTATTATGAGAAGAGTCACCCTCACTACTGATCTATTATGATAAGAGTCACCCTCACACTGATCTATTATGAGAAGAGTCACCCTCACTACTGATCTATTATGAGAAGAGTCACCCTCACTATCTATTATGATCTATTATGAGAAGAGTCACCCTCACTACTGATCTATTATGAGAAGAGTCACCCTCACTACTGATCTATTATGAGAAGAGTCACCCTCACTGATCTATTATGAGAAGATCACCCTCACTATTCTATTATGAGAAGAGTCACCCTCACTACTGATCTATTATGAGAAGAGTCACCCTCACTACTGAGAAGAGTCACCCTCACTACTGATCTATTATGAGAAGAGTCACCCTCACTACTGATCTATTATGAGAAGAGATCTACACCTCACTACTGATCTATTATGAGAAGAGTCACCCTCACTACTGATCTATTATGAGAAGAGTCACCCTCACTACTGATCTATTATGAGGAGAGTCACCCTCTACTACTGATCTATTATTATGAGAAGAGTCACCCTCACTACTGATCTATTATGAGAAGAGTCACCCTCACTACTGATCTATTATGAGAAGACCCTCACTACTGTCACCCTCACTACTGATCTATTATGAGAAGAGTCACCCTCAATACTGATCTATTATGAAAAGAGTCACCCTCACTACTGATCTATTATGAGAAGAGTCACCCTCACTACTGATCTATTATGAAAAGAGTCACCCTCACTACTGATCTATTATGAAAAGAGTCACCCTCACTACTGATCTATTATGAGAAGAGTCACCCTCACTACTGATCTATTATGAGAAGAGTCACCCTCACTGATCTATTATGAGATCACCCTCACTTGATCTATTATGAGAAAAGTCACCCTCACTACTGATCTATTATGAAACGAGTCACCCTCACTACTGATCTGTTATGAGAAGAGTCACCCTCACTACTGATCTATTATGAGAAGAGTCACCCTCACTACTGATCTATTATGAGAAGAGTCACCCTCACTACTGATCTATTATGAGAAGAGTCACCCTCACTACTGATCTATTATGAGAAAAGTCACCCTCAGTACTGATCTATTATGATCTATTATGAGAAGAGTCACCCTCACTACTGATCTATTAGAAGAGTCACCCTCACTACTGATCTATTATGAGAAGAGTCACCCTCACCTGATCTATTATGAGAAGAGTCACCCTCACTACTGATCTATTATGAGAAGAGTCACCCTCACTACTGATCTATTATGATCTATTATGAGAAGAGTCACCCTCACTACTGATCTATTATGAGAAGAGTCACCCTCACTACTGATCTATTATGAGAAGAGTCACCCTCACACTGATCTATTATGAGAAGAGTCACCCTCACACTGATCTATTATGAGAAGAGTCACCCTCACACTGATCTGTTATGAGAAGAGTCACCCTCACTACTGATCTCTTATGAGACGAGTCACCTTCACTTCTGATCTATTATGACAAGAGTCACCCTCACTACTGATCTATTATGAGAAGAGTCACCCTCACACTGATCTATTATGAGACGAGTCACCCTCACTACTGATCTATTATGAGAAGAGTCACCCTCACTACTGATCTATTATGAGAAGAGTCACCCTCACTACTGATCTATTATGAGAAGAGTCACCCTCACTACTGATCTATTATGAGAAGAGTCACCCTCACTACTGATCTATTATGAGAAGAGTCACCCTCACTACTGATCTATTATGAGACGAGTCACCCTCACTACTGATCTATTATGAGAAGAGTCACCCTCACACTGATCTATTATGAGAAGAGTCACCCTCACTACTGATCTATTATGAGAAGAGTCACCCTCACTACTGATCTATTATGAGAAGAGTCACCCTCACTACTGATCTATTATGAGAAGAGTCACCCTCACTACTGATCTATTATGAGAAGAGTCACCCTCACTACTGATCTATTATGAGAAGAGTCACCCTCACTACTGATCTATTATGAGAAGAGTCACCCTCACTACTGATCTATTATGAGAAAAGTCACCCTCACTACTTATCTATTATGAGAAGAGTCACCCTCACTACTGATCTATTATGAGAAGAGTCACCCTCACTACTGATCTATTATGAGAAGAGTCACCCTCACTACTGATCTATTATGAGAAGAGTCACCCTCACTACTGATCTATTATGAGAAGAGTCACCCTCACTACTGATCTATTATGAGAAGAGTCACCCTCACTACTGATCTATTATGAGAAGAGTCACCCTCACTACTGATCTATTATGAGAAGAGTCACCCTCACTACTGATCTATTATGAGAAGAGTCACCCTCACTACTGATCTATTATGAGAAGAGTCACCCTCACTACTGATCTATTATGAGAAGAGTCACCCTCACTACTGATCTATTATGAGAAGAGTCACCCTCACTACTGATCTATTATGAGAAGAGTCACCCTCACTACTGATCTATTATGAGAAGAGTCACCCTCACTACTGATCTATTATGAGAAGAGTCACCCTCACTACTGATCTATTATGAGAAGAGTCACCCTCACTACTGATCTATTATGAGAAGAGTCACCCTCACTACTGATCTATTATGAGAAGAGTCACCCTCACTACTGATCTATTATGAGAAGAGTCACCCTCACTACTGATCTATTATGAGAAGAGTCACCCTCACTACTGATCTATTATGAGAAGAGTCACCCTCACTACTGATCTATTATGAGAAGAGTCACCCTCACTACTGATCTATTATGAGAAGAGTCACCCTCACTACTGATCTATTATGAGAAGAGTCACCCTCACTACTGATCTATTATGAGAAGAGTCACCCTCACTACTGATCTATTATGAGAAGAGTCACCTCACACTGATCTATTATGAGACGAGTCACTGATCTATTATGAGAAGAGTCACCCTCACACTGATCTATTATGAGAAGAGTCACACTCACTACTGATCTATTATGAGAAGAGCCACCCTCACTAATGATCTTTTATGAGACGAGTCACCCTCACACTGATCTATTATGAGACAAGTCACCCTCACTACTGATCTATTATGAGAAGAGTCACCCTCACACTGATCTATTATGAGAATAGTCACCCTCACTACTGATCTATTATGAGAAGAGTCACCCTCACTACTGATCTATTATGAGAAGAGTCACCCTCACTACTGATCTATTATGAGAAGAGTCACCCTCACTACTGATCTATTATGAGAAGAGTCACCCTCACTACTGATCTATTATGAGAAGAGTCACCCTCACTACTGATCTATTATGAGAAGAGTCACCCTCACTACTGATCTATTATGAGAAGAGTCACCCTCACTACTGATCTATTATGAGAAGAGTCACCCTCACTACTGATCTATTATGAGAAGAGTCACCCTCACTACTGATCTATTATGAGAAGAGTCACCCTCACTACTGATCTATTATGAGAAGAGTCACCCTCACTACTGATCTATTATGAGAAGAGTCACCCTCACTACTGATCTATTATGAGAAGAGTCACCCTCACTACAGATCTATTATGAGAAGAGTCACCCTCACTACCGATCTATTATGAGAAGAGTCACCCTTACTACTGATCTCTTATGAGACGAGTCACCTACACTACTGATCTATTATGAGAAGAGTCACCCTCACTACTGATCTATTATGACAAGAGTCACCCTCACTATTGATCTATTATGAGAAGAGTCACCCTCACACTGATCTATTATGAGACGAGTCACCCTCACTAGTGATCTATTATGAAAAGAGTCACCCTCACACTGATCTATTATGAGAAGAGTCACCCTCACACTGATCTATTATGAGAAGAGTCACCCTCACACTGATCTATTATGAGAAGAGTCACTCTCACTACTGATCTATTATGAGAAGAGTCACCCTCACACTGATCTATTATGAGACGAGTCACCCTCACTACTGATCTATTATGAGAAGAGTCACCCTCACACTGATCTATTATGAGAAGAGTCACCCTCACTACTGATCTATTATGAGAAGAGTCACCCTCACTACTGATCTATTATGAGAAGAGTCACCCTCACTACTGATCTATTATGAGAAGAGTCACCCTCACTACTGATCTATTATGAGAAGAGTCACCCTCACTACTGATCTATTATGAGAAGAGTCACCCTCACTACTGATCTATTATGAGAAGAGTCACCCTCACTACTGATCTATTATGAGAAGAGTCACCCTCACTACTGATCTATTATGAGAAGAGTCACCCTCACTACTGATCTATTATGAGAAGAGTCACCCTCACACTGATCTATTATGAGAAGAGTCACCCTCACTACTGGTCTATTATGAGAAAAGTCACCCTCACTACTTATCTATTATGAAACGAGTCACCCTCACTACTGATCTATTATGAGAAGAGTCACCCTCACTACTGATCTATTATGAGAAGAGTCACCCTCTCTAATGATCTCTTATGAGACGAGTCACCCTAACTACTGATCTATTATGAGAAGAGTCACCCTCACACTGATCTATTATGAGAAGAGTCACCCTCACTACTGATCTATTATGAGACGAGTCACCCTTACTACTGATCTGTTATGAGACGAGTCACCCTCACTACTTGTCTATTATAAGGCGCGTCACCCTCACTACTTGTTTGTTATAAATAGCGTCACTATCACTACTGATCTATTAATGGACGAGTCATCCTCACTATTGATCTATTAATGGGCGAGTCATCCTCACTATTGATCTGTTAATGGACGAGTCATCCTCACTACTGATCTATTAAGAGACGAGTCGTACTTACTACTGATCTATTAATGGACGAGTCACCCTCACTACTGATCTATTAATGGACGAGTCATCCTCACTACTGATCTATTAATGGACGAGTCATCCTCACTACTGATCTATTAATGGACGAGTCATCCTCACTACTGATCTATTAATGGACGAGTCACCCTCACTACTGATCTATTAATGGACGAGTAACCCTCACTACTGATCTATTAATGGGCGAGTCATCCTCACTACTGATCTATTAACAGACGAGTCACACTTACTACTGATCTATTAATGGACGAGTCATCCTCACTACTGATCTATTAATGGACGAGTCATCCTCACTACTGATCTATTAATGGACGAGTCCTCCTCGCTACTGATCTATTAATGGACGAGTCACCCTCACTACTGATCTATTAATGGACGAGTCATCCTCACTACCGATCTATTAATGGATGAGTCACCCTCGCTACTGATCTATTAACGGACGAGTCATCCTCGCTACTGATCTATTAGTGGACGAGTCACCCTCACTACTGATCTATTAATGGACGAGTCACCCTCACTACTGATCTATTAATGGACGAGTCACCCTCACTACTGATCTGTTAATGGACGAGTCATCCTCACTACTGATCTATTAATGGACGAGTCACCCTCACTACTTATCTATTAATGGACGAGTAACCCTCACTACTGATCTATTAATGGACGAGTCATCCTCACTACTGATCTATTAAGAGACGAGTCACACTTACTACTGATCTATTAATGGACGAGTCATCCTCACTTCTGATCTATTAATGGACGAGTCATCCTCACTACTGATCTATTAAGAGACGAGTAACACTTACTACTGATCTATTAATGGACGAGTCATCCTCACTATTGATCTATTAATGGACGAGTCATCCTCACTACTGATCTATTAATGGACGAGTCATCCTCACTACTGATCTATTAATGGACGAGTCATCCTCACTACTGATCTATTAATGGACGAGTCATCCTCACTACTGATCTATTAATGGACGAGTCATCCTCACTACTGATCTATTAATGGACGAGTCATCCTCACTACTGATCTATTAATGGACGAGTCATCCTCACTACTGATGTATTAATGGACGAGTCATCCTCACTACTGATCTATTAATGGACGAGTCATCCTCACTACTGATCTATTAATGGACGAGTCATCCTCACTACTGATCTATTAATGGACGAGTCATCCTCACTACTGATCTATTAATGGACGAGTCATCCTCACTACTGATCTATTAATGGACGAGTCATCCTCACTACTGATCTATTAAGAGAGGAGTCACACTTACTACTGATCTATTAAGGGACGAGTTACCCTCACTACTGATCTATTAAGAGACGAGTCACACTTACTACTGATCTATTAAGAGACGAGTTACCCTTACTACTGATCTAATAAGAGACGAGTCACCCTCACTACTGATCTATTAAGAGACGAGTTACCCTCACTACTGATCTAATAAGAGACGAGTCGCACTTACTACTGATCTATTAAGAGACGAGTTACCCTCAATACTGATCTATTAAGAGACGTGTCACACTAACTACTGATCTATTAAGAGACGAGTCACACTAAATACTGATCTATTAAGAGACGAGTTACCCTCACTACTGATCTGTTAAGAGACGAGTCACACTAACTACTGATCTATTAAGAGACGAGTCACACTAAATACTGATCTATTAAGAGACTAATGAATAAGTAGATAAGTCACCTAAACTACTGTTCTATTAACAGACTTATCCCATCCTCACCACTGATCTAATGGATAAGCCGCTCTCCATACTCTTCTTCTAAGAGACAAGTCACCTTCACAATTGGTCTCCTAGCAGACAAATCACTTTCACTAGTGGTCTCCTAGCAGACAAGTCACTTTCACAAGTGGTCTAGCAGACAAGTCACTGTCACAAGTGGTCTCCTAGCAGACAAGTCACTTTCACAAGTGGTCTCCTAGCAGACAAGTCACTGTCGCAAGTGGTCTCCTAGCAGACAAGTCACGTTCACAAGTGGTCTCCTAGCAGACAAGTCACTGTCACAAGTGGTCTCCTAGCAGACAAGTCACTGTCACAATTGGTCTCCTAGCAGACAAGTCACTGTCACAAGTGGTCTCCTAGCAGACAAGTCACTGTCACAATTGGTCTCCTAGCAGAAAAGTCAATGTTACAATTGGTCTCCTAGCAGACAAGTCACTGTCACAATTGGTCTCCTAGCAGACAAGTCACTGTCACAATTGGTCTCCTAGCAGACAAGTCACTGTCACAAGTGGTCTCCTAGCAGACAAGTCACTGTCACAATTGGTCTCCTAGCAGACAAGTCACTGTCACAATTGGTCTCCTAGCAGACAAGTCACTGTCACAATTGGTCTCCTAGCAGACAAGTCACTGTCACAAGTGGTCTCCTAGCAGACAAGTCACTGTCACAAGTGGTCTCCTAGCAGACAAGTCACTGTCACAAGTGGTCTCCTAGCAGACAAGTCACCTTAAGCACTGCTTTACTACAAGCTATATCACCCCATAAACGATTTATTAATAAATAACTTTCCTTCCGTACTACTCTAACAAATAAATAACTCTCCCCACTTGTTTACTATGGTACAACTCACCTTCACCACTGATCCACTAACAGATAAGTCACCATTACCACTTGTTCATCTAACACGTACGTCACACTCACAACTGATCTACAGTAGATAAGACCTCTTTCAACCCCTGTCCATCTAACAGTTAAATCACCCTCACCCCTGTCTAACAGAAAAGTCACCCTTACATAATTGTTTAGTTATCTTCAGTCCGTCCTTCTTATAGATAAGTCATCCTAATTATTGTTCACTTTCAGTTCTTTCTACTGCTCTTTTTATCCGAAAGTACTCACCTTAACTGTTCTTGTACTAAATATGTCACCCTCCATAGACGCTGTCACCATAACGTGGTGGTGGGGTTTGTGGTTTGTGCTCGTTAGTAAAAGACAGTTTCTCTAGGACGGGTGCCTGTCTTCCCACCTGTACTGGCCTGACTAAGAGCCCACCGTCTCTTTCAGAATAAAAGATGAAGATATTTCCTCTTTCGTTTAAAATGGCTCACAGTCCAGTCCGATGACTTGCAAAATTTTATAAATGTGGTTATTTTCATGGATTTGCTAAATTTGAAAGATGTATAATGAATTCTTTTACTTGCGCTGTAATTATAATTGATGCAATGTGAGAGTGAAGTTGTCACGACAATTGCTAGTGTAAATTTGTTATATACTATTAAAACAGAATATATTCACACTGCTAAATAACCAAAAAGTTCATTTTCTTTTTGAATCCAACAGAAGTGTGAATGCAAAAGAAGTGTGAAAACAACAGAAGTGTGAATACAACAGAACTGTGAATATAATAGAACACCCTCTTCATTGTACACTGTCTTTCTAGCTGATAAGTAATGTTCACAACTGTCCTTCTGTCGTATAAATCTCCTTATCCACTGCCCTGCTCATAGTTAAGTCACCTTCACCAGTCTCTATCTAGAAGACATTTCACCTTCACCACTGTCTTTCTCATACATACCATGAACCATTGCTATACTAACACGTAAGATTCTTTCACATCTGTCCTCGCAGATAAATTATCTTTAAAACTGAACTATCAGTATAATCACCCTCACCATTATCTAATGAAACTTGAATCGCCTTAAATAATTTATTTCTGGAAGACGAGTCTTTTAAGACCTTTAAAGTCACCCTTATCACACCCGTCTAGGAGTGTATTCATCATTTCTACTTTACACCTAACAAATCACCTACATACTGTTATTTTTTTATATTTTATTAAAAAGAACATTACACATACAATTCTCATATAATTATATACATCATTTATTACAATCATGTCATATAACGGGTGAAACTAAAGCTCCCCGTCCACTCCTAAAGTATACTGGACTCCATCCTGGACGACTTAACCATCCACAATCTATTCAACTTAAAGGTTACAAAGAAAATATAAAACATCATGATCATTGGTAGTCGTCCAGTGCCTGACTGCAGCTACTATACAATATCAGTAATGATAACGATTATCAATAAACCGACAACTGAAAATATATACACGTGTTGCACTTAAAGCTGTAACATACAGCAGCGCATAACAAACATAATAAAGGCTATGTTCTGTTATGATTTATTTACAAAGGTAAGTTGTATACAATACACATATCACTATAACCTACATCTCCGAATATCAGTAGGTTTATTAAAAGATAAACCCAAGAAAGCTTTCCACTCAAAAAGTGTCCTAGACACTTCCCTAAAGTGACACAATCATCCCCCACCTATACTAATCAATTCGCCCTAATTTCAAAAGTTACACAGCATGTCCATAACTATGTATCCATTGCAAGACTGTTGCAACAAGAAAATATAAATGAGTACAATAAATATAAATGAATGAACATTAAAAAGGGGATACATACATATGACGCACATACAACTGTAAAATTACAGCAGCTTAGAATAATCAAGTTTAGTAATGGTTTACTGCACTCAATATGTACCTGCACAATATGTTATACCCAGACCTGGTGTTACATTACCACTCACACCTTCAATAAGCACATAATCCTCACAGTGTGGCTGAAAGAGTGCACAACCACGGCAAATTTATCCGCCCAGGGCTTTATACCTAAAATCGTGAGTGTTGCAACTAGTATATAAAGCCCTAACACACCCTTCCAACCCCCCCCCCCAGCCTTGCATAGATTACATACAATACTATTATTATTTTTTTATTTTTTTTTTTATTTTATTAAAAACATTACAATACAATAAATAAATAATAATCCAGATCCTAATCTACCACAGAAGTATAATCTCATTACCGACATACACGCCGCACGTACAACTTCGTGCAGGCGCATGCTACCCCCCTCCCTCCATCAAACAAGATTACAATATACATTAATATTTCAATCAACTGTACATTTCACCGACTAAGTTCGTCTCTGTTCACTGAAAACTTGTACAATCTTCGCCCACCAGTTATGATGGGTCCCTCGTCGGACATCATTGCCATTGCAATAAACACACATACTACTATCTCAGACCAAAACTACCTATACCAAACATATACATACAATAGTCATAATATTAAAAATTCACACTTAAAGCCGGAATCAGACTTTAAAGTACAGGGTTATACACGTTCTTTACTTATTTTTTCTGCTACAACTCGAAATAACAATAACGCTTCGGTGAACCTTCTCATTCCCCATTATGGGCAATGCACAATAAAAATGCACACTCCTATCTAAACACACACAATGCACACCAGAATATTTATATATCATTAGAATCCACACATATACATGGATAGGTACACAAGAGAAAGATACAATGTATGTGATGATAATTGACATGTAACTCAGAACCGTAGTTAACCGAGAGTGCAGGTGTTACCCATACTACTAACCTTTATACCAAAAAGCACTAATTTATTATGGCAATGCAAATATGCAGGGTCTCAGCGCCCCACAAACAAATTCGCTGAACAGCTATTAAATTTTAACTTGGGTATAAAATAAAACAGTACTGCGCCTAACCCGAGATCCCAAGATTTAGTTACCATGGTTAGAAAGGTTATCCTGTACGCAGGGAACATAACCACAGGTTAACTAGTATATCCCACATCTCCATTCCCCACCTCATTCATTCCCCACCCAGAATCCACACAACAATGTGTCCTAAAACATCTTACCCTCATACATCCCTCGGTAGGAGACCAACCCTTTGCCCGCCCCGTGGGTTCACGAGAAGGAGGCGACCCACAGTGATATTCCGGTAACCCTCCGAGAAGCTGGTTGCCCACCGCCTTCCCCCCCCCCCTCCCATAGACATGCCTATTCCTACACATCATTCTATAAAACCTCGCCGCTAACGCTTTTATTCTCAACTCTTTTCTTACCTCCCTCATCCTCCAAGATACATATAAATAATCCATCATGATATACATTAAAGCCCTTCCTACATCCCCTGGCACCCTATTTACATCCAACAATAAAGCCCGAAGGAACGACCACTTCCCCCCCCTCCAAAAAAAAAAGTCTGATAACACCCGCCATCCATAATCTCACCCCCTCCAAAGAAGGACAAAAAATACCACATGAAAAGCTGTTTCGACGTCCCCACAGTGCAAGCATGAGGCCTCTCTTACAAGACCCATTTTATGCAGCTCATCCTTAGATGCCAAAATTCCCATCAGAAAACGATATACTAACTCTCTTACCCCAGCTGGTATCCTAAGCAAGCCAAACTCCCTCCAAATGATCTTCCAGTCATATGTTGGGTATACAGCAACCTCCTGTAAGACGCCCTTACCCCCCACAGCACACACCATCCTTTTTACCTTCAAGTTGGACACCTGTGCTATATTCAATAAAAATCTCAACATGTCCTCACAATCCCTCAAATCCCTTCCACACCACCATCTGCGTGCATCCTCCATTACCCTGCCCACCCTAACACCCCGGTCCCCCCCAGTCCGAATATACCTTTGTTTAATATATAAAGCCATTACTCTATGACCCAATGCCAACAGGCCAAGACCCCCTCGTCTCACATCCATCATCACCACTTCCTTACGCAACCATTGCCCTCCCAAACCCCAACACATACCCTTTTCTGGATTTCCGCAATGTCTTGCACTCTTAAAGGAAACACCTCAGCCACCCCCCACATCTTACTGTAAACCAACGAGTTAACCACCAATACTCTCTGTTGTAACGTTACCTCCCTAGCCCTTAAGCCTCCAAGCCTACCCAAAACCCTGCCTGTAACTAATTCCGAATTCACCCTCCTGCATTCTTGCACATCCACCATGTACCATACTTCACAAACCCTGATTCTGTCCACCAATGACCATCCCAACCCCTCCCCCAAGCTCCTTCCAATCCAATCCCCCACCTCTAAGAGTCTCGACTTCATTAAATTAACTCTCATATCTGTAGCATCCCCAAATATCTGAATTACTCCACCAACCTTCTGTAGATCTTCCTCACTCATTACCAGAACCGTAGTATCACCCACATACACAACAATACCCCCCTTCCGCCCCCATCATCTCCTGTCCATTCATCACCTCATCCACCAGCCCATAGAAAGGATTCTGCACGCAGGCAAACAACAACTGAGAGAGTGGACAACCCTGCCTCAAACCTCTCTCCATCAATACTGGATCCCCCAACTTACCATTAACCTGTACCCTTACAACCGCTCCCTCATACAAGGTTTATACCCATCTCACCCCACTAAAACCCAACTTCTCCAAACAAACTCTTAAGAAATCCCTGTTCACACAATCATACATGTTAGCCCATTCTAAACCGAGTATTCCTCCTCCGGGACAGCTCTCAATAAAATCTCTTATATGACTATGCCCATCCCTCATACTTCTTCCCGGGATGCCATACTGTCCCCCATGTATCACTGATCCAAGAACCTTCTTCAGTCTATTGCCCAGAATTTTAGCATAAATTTTATAATCGGCACACATTTATCGCTCTATAATCACTCACTACTTTCCCTTCCTTCTTCTTCAGCACTAACACAACGATCACGGTTTTCTGTGTCTTCCCCATCCTCCCACTGCTCCACATACAATTCAAGACCTCTACTAAACCATGCCTAATACACCCCCAATGAACTCTATAAAAATCATTCGGTATCCCATCCATGCCCAGCGTCTTATCCTGGCTCATCCCGTAAACCGCACCCTCCACCTCCCCCTCACTAATAGAACCCTCCAACATTTCCTTTTCCTGTTGTCCTAATACAATATTACTCCGCATGTCCCCAAAAACCACCTCACTGACATCTCCCCTTCTCTATTTCTCCCTAAACCAATCATCTGCATAAACATTGATGCTGTCCGTATCGGTAAGGTCTTGACCCTCCACATAACCTCTTCCCCTAGAACCGACCACTAGATGCGCTATGGTAGTCACCATCTGCCTTTCCCTAAATTTTCTCATGATGTAACCTGATGGTCTATCACCCTTAAATACCTCCTCCAACCCCGCCCTAACTCTAATTGCATTAAGCTTTTCATTATGTAACTCCACAATCCGACTCTTTAGACCATCCACATCCTCTCTCATACCTTCCCTACCCCCCTCCGCCATAACAATCATTCAGTTGTCCCTCCAGGTAGGTTTGCAAACGATAACTCCACCGTGCCTGTTCCCTACCACGTGCCCTGAAAAACTCTGCAATTCCTTACTTAGCCCTCATCTCCCACCAGTCAAGCAAATCCATCTCACCATCCCTACCATCCCAGAAAAGTTTCCACCAGTCCTTGAAGGAATAGCCTTCATCCCCCTCCTGCAGGGGCCTCACATTCAATTTCCAATACCCAGCATATATGTGGACTATACCATCCACCCTCAGATCAGCTATCACCGCCCTGTGATCCGAAAAACCAACATCGAAAGCCCTCACCCTCTCCACACCTATCCCCTTCATTACATATATCCTGTCTAACCTCTCCTCATAACCCCTACGAATGAACGTGTGCTCTACCCCATACTCCCCCCTCCCCACCACATCTACAACTCCTACATCCCTTAACACGTCCCTTAGAGCACCCAATACACATCCCGCCCCCCTTGGTAAGACATCCCTATACCTAATCACACAATTCCAATCACCCCCAAGCACTGTTATGGAAGGTAAACCCCGCAAAGAAAACAATAAAACATCCCGGACAAAATTGACTTTCACCCTAACATTGTTGCTTGCTGGCATGTAAACACCAATGAAACATACCCTCCCCAGCCCCCAACACCCATCCACCCTTACGACCCTCCCCCTCCCCCCTCCTCCCAACCCATGACGCACAATGGGCTGGTCTCCTTTACTGCCACTGCCACCCCTCCTTTCAATTGCAAAGCATTGCTGACAAATAGTTTATAACCCCACAAACGCAATTCACACCCTAACCTATGGTTATGCTCCTGCATATGGCATACATCTACATCAAACCTTCTTAAAAACCATTCTTACCAAACCTTTTTAACCTCATATTTAAGACCATTTACATTTATTGTGACACACCTGAACTTCCCATGAAAGGCGGCTTACCCCTATGCCGCTGTGGCTTACACAATCCTACTTTCATGTTACCTGTACCATCTTTATCATTCTTCCTAACCTGTCCACCAACCCCCCCTTGCCCTCCCCCACCGAGCTTCCCCAGTTCACCCCCTCCCCTGCTTGCCTTCTCCCCCACTGCTGACCATGACTTCTTCCCAGGTCTCTGCCCAGTTGTTAGAACCTCGTCCATTTCCAAGGCTCCCGCAGTTCGTTTGCTTGAGCTATAACTCACACACATATCTACCTCATGTGAGTCCTCCTGATGAACTTCCACCACCACTTCCCTCTCCTTCCTGTCATTTCGCAAGGCCTCCACCTGTCCCTGCTGCCCATCCATCAGCTGCACCTCACGTAACCTCTCGGTTCCGTCTTCCCTGTCCTCTGGCTCATCCAAGAACTCCTGCAGCACTTCAGGAGTCCACCGTTCCCTCAGGCGTCGGGGAGCTCTCCCTTGTTACTTCCGGGAGGGTAACACACGTCCCCAACACCTCCTCCACCCTCTCCACCTCCTCACTCACGTTCTCTGTCCATCCGTAACACACAACTCCACGTCCACGTTACACGGTTGCTGATCCACCATCAACGATGTCACCATCCTAGGGGCTTGCCTTCGGGTACAATGCGCCGCCATATGTTCGTAAGAATCACATAATCGGCACGTTTTTCTCTGCCCTGCATAGTGGACGAATACCTGGGTCCTCTGGCCTGTCAACGTAACATACGAGGGTATTGGCCGCCTTCAGGGTGTAGGATCCCTCGGGCAGCCCTTCATACGGGCCGTCCCTTCACATCCCCATACTAGCCGAATGAACAGTTCCATAACTGCTGAAGGCTTCTTGAATTCCGTACGACGTTGCCTCAGATGGTACATTACGTACCTTTACCCATGTGTAATACTTTGAGACGTCATGTAGACACCTCCACTGCTGAATTCACACTCATCCGTCTTTCCTGAAATTCATCCACAATAAACCCTTGTCATTCCATTAAGGGCCACACCGTACAATTCGTCGTTCGATATCCCGTAGACGTCCCTGATGATGCCTGGTAGCAGTACATGCATTGTTGCACTGCTTAATGTCCCTTGAACCATTTCTATACAGACAGTGTTTACTCACCGGCTTGTATGATCCGCCATCTTGGTGCTTAAGTACAGCAGTCCACACCAGGTGGCGTGTAGTGAGACCTCAAGAAGCGTCCTCTCTTCCCAGAGGGAGAGAAACGAAATGTAATACTGTTATTTGACAGTTTAGTCACTCCTCATACTTGTCATATGAATGTCAGTCTAATCTCTGATTGTGATAGTTCAGTCTCCCTAACCAATGTCCCCTGTTATTTCTCTTCACTTCTGTTTACTGACAGGTAAATCTCAATGAGCATAATTCGCACTCACACAAGATCCCATTGTTCACTGATAATTTAGAAACTTTCATCAAATTCCTCTTTTAGTTTTTCACCTCACCACTGCTGTGACACTTTAGCCACCTCACTGCCTCTCGAAACTGTACTCTTGTTATTTTAGGTAACCCTTCAAGTGCCTACTGACCGTTTATTAACTCAGAGACAGTTGGCATATTCAGAGACAGTTCAACTGTCTCTGAATATGCCAACTGACACTTTATTTACCTATCACAAAAATACAATGATATTGCCATCACCGTTACTACCCTCGTCACTCGGTATAGTCATCCCTCACCTTTGTCATCTTGCAGTCATCCTCACCACTGCTCTCTTTCAGTCCTGAAACCCTGTCTTCTGTCCACTAACAGCCACTTTTACTACACTTTGTTAACAGTTTATCTATCGTTACATCAGTTATCTAGCAGTGTTTGATCCATTGCTTCAACCACAGATTTAGAAAACCAAAGGAAAGATCATTTTTTTGACTAGGTGATTAAAATGCATTGCTTTTAGTGGCTCTAGTAACCCTTCTCTTATTCGAATGCAATCCTTTTAGAATGGGCTGCATTATCTTTCACCTTAAATCCCTAAATGACTGTTGGCTATTCTTGGGTGTCATTAGAGCCATAGGCATAACTTTTCTTTCTCCTTGACACTCACCAGTTGCTGTTTTTGTTGTCTTCATCGTCAAGTCGCTTCTGCGAGTGATGTCTTCACATTAACCTCCTCCGTTCAGTCTCTCAGGGTTGGTAATAGTCGAAGACTTCAGTGCCTATTTTTCCATCCATCACATTCTGCCAGGTTTCTTAATATTGGGATGGAGTCCTCTCTCTCGCTCTCCACATACATGGGACGAGGAGGGAGGGGGAGAGAGAGAGCAGTGCTTCATCGGCAAATACTGAGTCAGGATTTTCTCCACCAGAGATTGGTGCAGTTAATGATTAAGGAAGTATCATTTCACCTGAACAACTGTTGCGCCAAATTACAAACAGCAGGGACATATCTGTCAGAACTGAATTTGGACGTGGTAGAGGACATGGTAGAGGACGTGGAAGAGAACGTGGAGGAAGAAGACATCTACAACCGTCACACCTTCCACCAACACAGTCCTAGGATAACGTTCATCAGATACACAATCATCAGACTCACCTGCGGCAGCGAAACACAGGAGGTGCAACAAATAGGAGCCTACCCTCCCAGGTACCTAGGGAGTGCTCTCACTGTCACCTGAGGGGGCACACTGCTAACAACTGCCTGCGAGATACCAGGTGCAATTACTGCTACAAGAAAGGACATCAGGAGGACGAGTATCGGAGAAAAAAGGAACTTGACAGACAGGACCACCTGTTTAGAGACCTGTTTTCGGAACAAACCAGCAGGATCTCTGAACTGGTGAACACAAACACGTCACCCACTTAGCTACTCCTATCTCCGCCTTATACAAGACCGCAGACCTACATCCCAGCAGCTGCCTCGGTGCCCTACCTCTCTTAAGGGCAGGCACCTTACATGCCTTAATCTCCCACCACCTCAAGCTCAACGCATCATGAGGAGCCAGTCTGTCAGCATCCTGTCGGCCAACATTAGATTTCATTACCAATGATGGAGAGCTCACACACAGTTTTGTGAACACTCGACGTCCCGACATGATAGCTGTTGAAACATTTTTGGACGGCAGGACTCCAGAACATTTTGCAAAGAATTGCTGGCTGCACCTCATGGATGAAAAGAGACAGGCAAGGGCAAGAAGTGTTGCTGTGTGCTTCTCTAAAAGTGTACATGCCTAGCACATTGATGTTGCCATCCCTACACATCTTGAAATGATGTTCTTCAAGCTATGCATAAACACTAGTACCTCT
Source organism: Cherax quadricarinatus (assembly GCF_038502225.1). NCBI lineage: Eukaryota > Metazoa > Arthropoda > Malacostraca > Decapoda > Parastacidae > Cherax > Cherax quadricarinatus. The sequence continues at coordinate 52,230,391 of NC_091306.1, forward strand.
GTACTAGTATGTGCAATGTACAGACCCCATGAACTTCCTAATCAACTTCCTAATGTAAAATGTGGACTCTCTACTGCTCCAACACAACTGCTAACAAATCATAATGGTTGATGACCTCAACCAACATATTAAACAGAGGGACTTTGATGACCTTGCAGTGTTTGACATGCGAAACTTTGTTGATTTCCCTACTCACATCTCTGGCTCCTCCCTCGATTCAGTAGTGAGTGATCAGGCAGAAGGTATAGTCACTTGTCAACCCTTGGGTTTTGTTGGATCGTCTGACCACAAGGCTGCTTTTACAACACTTAAGATCCCAACAGAGCGAGGTGAGGAGTCTACACGCACAACCTGGCTGTGGGAAAGAGGTAATTAGCCAGCCCTTTGTTCTGAGCTCGCCACCACCGATTGGAATGCTCTTCTCCAAGGGGATGTTGACAACCAAATGAAACCCTTCACTGGACACATCCTTAATCTACAACAAGAACACATCTCTCACCGGTAGTATGTGACGATGCCTACAGATCAGCCTTGGTTTGGCTTTCGTTGTATAAAGGCTGCTATTGCAAAATACAAGGCATGGCGAAGGTATAAGAGATATCCTACCACCTATAACAGGAACTTGCACAGGCAAGCCTGTAGGCATATGGGTGACGTTCAAAAGTGGGCCATCGCTAAATGAGAGGTGGACACAAAAAGAAAGCTAGCATCAGGTAGAGTTGGCTCCAAAACCTGGTGGTCCCTGGTCAAGGACAGACAAGGTTATTTACCTGATTAACTCATTCTACCTTTAAATCCACAGGATGGGACCACCTTTACTAGTAGTCAAGAGAAAGCGGACCTCTTTGCCGAACATTTTGCTACCAAAATGCAAGTTCCTGATCCAGCAAAAGACCCTCCTTGGCTAGCTGCAAGAACTGTGTCAAAACTGTCAGTGGTGACAATAAGGCAGGAGGAGATGTATTTCTTTCTTAAATCGCTTGACCAAGAAAAGGCTGTGGGCCCGGACAAGCTGAGCCCAAGATTGCTGAGAAGATGTGCAGACTAGCTAGCAGCACCTCTAACTCGCATCTTTCAGCACTGCCTCGTCTGTAAAAAGAGGCAAACGTAGCTCCTGTTCACAAAAAGAAGAGCAGAGTAGAAATCAGCAACTACAGACCAGTGTCACTCCTGTCAATCACTGGCAAGACCCTTGAGACAATAATCTAAAGACTAATGACAGAGTTTTTTGACTACCACTCACTACTTTGTGACCATTAATATGGCTTCAGGAAAGGTTACTCTGCTGCTGATCTGTTGTTAAACCTCTCCACTAAGTGGCACCAGTCACTGGATGAATCCAAAGTCAGCTGTTTGGTACTTTCGACCGAGTGTGGCACCAGGTTCTCTTGGCAATACTGCGAGCTCTGGGAATTGCAGGCTCTACACTTTCTCTCTTCAGTGATTACCTTCACGGTAGATCACTAAGGATAGTTCTCAATGGAACAGAATCAGCAAGATTTTCTACTGGGGCAAGTGTTCCACAAGGAAGTGTGCTGAGACAATTGTTATGGAATGACTACTTCAGTGACCTTCTTCATCTTATCCCAGAATCCCATGCATATGAAGACGACTGTGCTCTGACATTTACTTATCCAAGAGAAGAAATGCCAGCTGCTCTAAGCTACATCAATCACCAGCTTCGAGGTATATCAGCTTGGGGAAACCGATGGCAAGTAACATTTGCACTTGAGAAAACACAAATGATGCTGGTCTCCAGGCACCATGATGGTAATGCCGGAGCAGTAGTAAGTATGAATGGGAAGGTGTTGGTACCTGAGGAAGAAGTTGATATCTTTGGGGGGAAATTTGACTCCAAATTGACCATGAAAAACCACGTCATAAAACTTGCAAACAAGGCAGCCAGGAAGCTTACAGCACTTCGACGTGTCTCGCATCTGCTTGACAGTCGGGGTTGCAAGATTCTGTATGAGGCACAAGTACACTCACACGTTGAGTATTCTCCACTTTCTTGGTTTGCCTGCCCCCCCTTCCCCTTCCTCTCATCTGGGACTGCTTGACAGAGTAGAGAACAGAGCAAGACGTCTCATCTCTCGCCTGGACCCATCCTGGATAGAGCTGTCATTTCAGCAGAGCCTTCAACACAACAGGGATGTGGGTGGCCTTACTGTTACGTGCAAGACCAACATTGTGAAAGTACCACACTTGGATCCACTTCGAGGATAGCGAGAAGCAAGCTTCGATACCACAAGACGGGCAGAAAGCAGCACCTTCACTCTGGCTGCACCCTTCTCCAGAACATCACTTCATCTGAGATCATTTATCCCCAGGATGACTCGAGTCTGAAACACATTCGTACAGCATAATGATGTCAACAAGATAAATCAGTTGATCAAATGAAAATGCTGGCCCACAGATGTCTCCAACTTCAATGCGGGTCATCATCTGACTAAGACCCGCGTCAGGAAACATTTGTCCTGTTTCCTGACGAACCTTACCTAACCTAACCTATCCTGTTCCTTACTTGTATGTCTCATAACAATAAAAATGTTTTCAGAAGTAGGTAACAGCTCTTAGCTTGCCAATAAAGTTAGGAATCTATAACTTGTAAATAGATTGTCAATAAAGCTAGGCATCCTTATCCTAAGCTTTTCAAACTCTGCTTAAAAAAAGTAGAGAGAGAGAGAGAAAGAGAGAAAGAGAGAGAGAGAGAGAGAGAGAGAGAGAGAGAGAGAGAGAGAGAGAGAGAGAGAGAGAGAGAGAGAGAGAGAGAGAGAGAGAGAGAGTTGTAGGAAGACAGTTACTCAGGAGGGTAGCAAAGGGAAGAGTTAAGCACAACTGGTACTTAGATGTATATCAGCGAGCAGGCAGCCATTAGCCAGTATCTTTCCACACAATTAACCTTTTTATTTCTACACAAAAACTAAACTTTTTAACCCAAAGAAAGTAACATTTCTCAGCGCAAATAAATCTGGATTGAAGGACGTCCACCTTCCACCACAATTTTAGCGGTTACCTCTCATCCGCAGCAGCCACCGTCATCAGTCCTTTTTCATAGGATGGTTAAAAATCCGAGGTTCATTAATAATTATATAAGGCTGCATGTAACCTGTTTACTGCCGGTCAAGAACATGTTTACCCCAAATATGTGCCTATTCAGGATTAATTTCTAAATGTATATATACGTAGATTTAGTCCTTTCAACGCGTATAAATCTCTTGCTGTTTGTGCACACGTATTAATTAATTAAAAGAGATAAATGCGTTTGAATATATTTTTTTTATTTTTTCAATAAATAAATTGTTTTTTTTTTTATTTTAATATAGCAATATACTATATGCATTTTTGCTTAACAAAAATAGCAGTAAAAATTTAAATAAATTACAGTGGATGCAACATATTTGTATTTAAATAATCAAATCTCACTCATAATGGATACCAACAAAATCAATTGCTTTTTGGTTCTTACTAAAAATTATATATTTTCTTTTTGTTTAACCATTTTATTTATAATATTCGCACTATACTTTAATTTCAAACACCTTTCACCTGCCTAAATCCTCAACTCACTCTATGACTCACACTATAGTAAATTATTCCTATTGTTATACATAGTATATTCCTTTTTAGCCATCAATTGATGACATAATTTCAAGGGCCCAAATGCGCATACATTATTTCCCCATGTTAAAAGAAATATATATATTTCATTCATTCGTGCTTTTCCCTCTCTACCATCCGATGTTCCGTCTTTTATTACCTCATATTTTAACTTCCAATACACAACTCTTCATTCTTTCGTTTTAATTTCTTTTACACCATCTCCCAAATCCCTTTACAAATGTTAACAGTTTCTAAACGTTCTTTGGCAACGAGCAACTGTGACAACACCATTTTCTCGCTAAATTACTCATTTTTTAAGCCTATACTTGTGTTTCAAAATCTAGCATTTACATTTTTTACAGTAACATTTACAAACTGATACACTTTGGTCGCTTATCAAACTGACAATAGTATCCCAGTATAATCCCTCTACATCATTGTATACAAAACGATTAGTGCAGGTCGGTCATCTATTGCAGCAAACTATAATGAACATTCTTATCCAGATATATGTATATTTATTCATGAACTTTAATACACATATGTATACATTATGAGTATGAATGTGTACTCTGACGTGTGTAGTCACGAGAGGTTGCTACCTGTCCTGAGTGTTTTGGGGGACTAGTGTGGAGTGTTATAATGTACCATAGCTTGGTTCTGTACTGTCTTACAACAAGGCGTTGAACGAGAAAGTTTTACTTCTCAAGGAGAAAAATGACAAATTGAAAATTTGTCTGGATAAGTATAGCAATGAAGGTGAGATGGTTGCAGGTTAGTGAAGAGAAACAGGTTACCAGAAGTGAGGATCAGATTAGCAGCCGTTACAAGTCAAAAAAAGTTTGCAGTAAACGAAGAAACATCAAAGTGAAGTAGGATAAAAGAGCTAGTTGGAAAGTAGCATATCGCTTCTTCAGTAGTCAGTGATGATAAAGGTACCAAGACACAATTGCTCTACACTCAAGAAGTCTCCCTTCGATCCCCGTTTTAGAGGGGTATTTATATTCTACAAGCGCTACGTAGCTCCTTTCTCACAATGCTGTGGAAATCAAGCCTGTGAATGCAGTAATCAATGACTCCTCGAAGCTAGCTATAGCTACCGCCGTTAGGACCTGCCTGCAGGTCAAATTACAGCAATCTACTCTCTGAAGGACTCCATTGTCGTCTGAACAGACAACACTGAAGCATCAAAACTAATGGACGACTCTTCAATCAAGACACTACAAACACGACAATTCACCATATCCCCGTCCCCATTCTTGAAGGCGAAACGTTCGGTCTTTGTGAAAAGACTGGACGAGATCGTCACCTCTCCCTCTACTGAAGCACTGAAGACATTTGCCGAGGAACAAAACACCTGGGCCTCGGTAGACATCATCTCTCCAAGATCCTTAACGTCTCATCTATGCTAAAGATCACATTCTCAGAAATATCCATGGCTGCCCAAGCTCACTCTGACGGTCTGACTACCTCATATTACCACATTCACCCAAGCCATATAGAATCAGAACGTTTCACACACATCTCCCACTGCTGGACCTGCTACTCCTATAATCACACAACCAAGGATTGCCCCATCAAGGATACGAAGTTTTGTTCAGAATGTGGGAATGGACACGAATTCAGATCCTTCACCATCAATACAGCTCCAACATGCCTTAACGTGCAGCTAAGTGCTCACTCAGGAAAGAAATCATATCGAAGAAAACTAAAGAAGATCTGAAAAACGCCTCCAATTCACTGATATACGCAGCAATAACCAAACTACTAGCTAACACCACCAAGATTCTACACGTCACTCTACAGACACCTTCGCCCAGCAACTCCCTCTCTCCACTCCCCGAAGGTGCTCTCTCCAAGGTCCTGTACTGCTTGGCGGATGCACACCTTCCAAATGCAGCAAACTCCGGCACTTTCAACACCACTACTAACGAACTAGTCTGTCTGAACAACATGCTTGCCTTCAATTTCCCGGACTCCATATCTTCAGCAGACATCCTCAGGATCTTTCCCAACGCTGTGAACTTTACTGCACCTGCTGACCTGTCTCCTGCCCAAGCAACTATTCCTGTAACTTCTATAACCACTTCTACCGCCGACTACGATGATCATGCTGCCTCAATCACCGTCTCCCACGCCTCCCAACCTGCTGTTACACCACCATTACACCTCTCCACTGCTCCTGTCAACTCTCAGTCAGAATAAAATAGTGACGACTCCAGTACACCTTCTACCTTACCTTCTACACTTCATCGAATACTGACACCATGACCTGCACTGAGCTCTACAAAGGCCTCGGTGCTGGAACAGTCAAGTATGCCTGCGAATCATCTCTTCACTTCACACTCACCCAAATTCTTGAGTTCATCAAGCCTCTACGTTTCACCTTCAGTAACAAGACTAAACTATACCACCTCTCCAGAAGCAGCTTCTGATATTCCTACCTGCCTGTAATCTCCTGCGACCTAGAAACTGTCAGCTTCTCAAGACTCAAGACTTCAACTACCACTAGACCGATGTATTCACAGCTTGCTCTTCCTGTTTTCTCTAAGTTCGTACCACGAGCGCCTAGCAGCTGGGTTAAGCCTTGGCTCTTTTTCGTCGACTGTAGACACTCCTTTCCACCTCTATTCTTAGCCTATATCATCTTCCCAGCTCACCCAACATGGGGTCTTACCTAAACTCTCTTGATCTTAATCGTGAGGTACCATTAACTTCCCTGGAATATTCTTGTGGTCGGTGACTTTCGTATAAGAGGATGGTGAGACAGAGAGTGTGTTTCCCAGGAGCTAGTGTTGGTGACATAGTCAACAGGTTAGATATTATCATGTTAGGAAATAGAAACAAGCCTTTTGTACATGAATGATATTCAATACCAACAAGATGAAAATTAGACACATATGCAACATCTGGGTATCTTTAATATTAATTAAATTAATGTAGACGTTTCACCATTCAGTGGCTTTATCAATGCAAATTCTAGGACATCGTTTGAAGAAAGTAGAAGTATATACAAAAGATGAGGTAATCAGTCCCTCAGCCTTGGAGTTGCCGTGAAGAACACCGTAGTCGTGAAGAATCTAGTGCACAGGCAAGAAGGGTGGCGCTTGTATACTGCCGTCAGGTGAAAAGGGGAAGGGTAACGGACGAAGGCATTGTCACTGGTAGGGATGATTTCCCAGTGGAAGCAGGTCATACCCAAGGAACGGGTTAGTAGAAGTGAAGAAGGTTGCGTAGACATCCTCTGAACAAAGATTCCATGATGTTGCAGTGTCTGACAAGTTGTACATGAATGGTATACAACACAGACAGGACGAAAATTGAACACAATGCCTTCGTCTGCTACCCGTACCCTTTTCACCTGACGCCAGTATAAACGCCAGCATTCTTGCCTGTGCTCCAGATTCTTCACAACTTCGGCGCTCTTCATACTAATTCCAAGGCTGAGGGACTGATTAACTTGCCTCTTGTATATACTTCTACTGTCTTCAAACTATCTCCTAGAATTGGATGGCGAAACGTCTACATTAAAGATACCCACATGTTGCATATGTGTCTAATTTTCATCTTGACCGTATTATATACCATTTGTCTACAACTTGTCAGACATCACTGCAACATCATGGAATATATATATATATATATATATATATATATATATATATATATATATATATATATATATATATATATATATATATATATATATATATATATATATATATATATATATATATATATATATATTATATAGGGAAGTACCACCTCTATGGCTGGAATAGGGACCCTCATCCTCAGAGAAGACAATATCTATATATATATATATATATATATATATATATATATATATATATATATATATATATATATATATATATATATATATGTCGTGCCGAATATGTAAAACTGGTCAATTAACAAGAACACATTTAAAATTAAGTCCTTTCTAAAATTTTCTCTAATACGTTTAAAGATATATTTTTTTCATTATTGTTGATGTAAAAATTTATAATTTTGCACCAAAAGGAACTTAGAAAACTTACCTAACCTTATTATAACAAGCGCAATTTATTTTAGCCTAACCCAACTAAATATATTTTAGATTTGTTTACAATAATTTAATACTAAACAAACACAGTAAAATATTTTTTTTTTCGTTAGGTTCAGAATGATTTTGGCGAAATTATTGCATACTCAAATTTTCACTTGTCTTATATGGCAAGATGAGCGTTGCTATTTAAGCCAAAATAGCAAGTTCTGCCTATTCGGCTCGACATATATATATATATATATATATATATATATATATATATATATATATATATATATATATATATAAACACTGATCTCTGGCTGAAGGAGATTCGAACCTACGAACCTTAGGACAAGGTACGCAGTGCTTTACCAATCTACCCACATTGGACCAATACCTTGGCGTGTAGCATGCGCTACACGTTTTGATCCAAGGCAGCCAGCTTTCAGGGAGAAGGCTTACAGCTTTTCATCTCATCCCCTGCATGCATCAGCCTTACTAGAGATTTGAACAATGCAAGGAATTCGCGAGAGCATGCGAAATATACACAAACACTGATCTCTGGCTGTTTGTGTATATTTCGCATGCTCTCGCGAATTCCTTGCATTGTTCAAATCTCTAGTAAGGCTGATGCATGCAGGGGATGAGATGAAAAGCTGTAAGCCTTCTCCCTGAAAGCTGGCTGCCTTGGATCAAAACGTGTAGCGCATGCTACACGCCAAGGTATTGGTCCAGTGTGGGTAGATTGGTAAAGCACTGGGTACCTTGTCATAAGGTTCGTAGGTTCGAGTCTCCTTCAGCCAGAGATCAGTGTTTGTGTATATTTCGGATGTTCTCGCGAATTCCTTGCATTGTTCAAATCTCTAGTAAGGCTGATGCATGCAGGGGATGAGATGAAAAGCTGTAAGCCTTCTCCCTGAAAGCTGGCTGCCTTGGATCAAAACGTGTAGCGCATGCTACACGCCAAGGTATTGGTCCAGTGTGGGTAGATTGGTAAAGCACTGCGTCCCTTGTCCTAAGGTTCGTAGGTTCGAGTCTCCTTCAGCCAGAGATCAGTGTTTGTGTATATTTCGCTTGCTCTCGCGAATTCCTTGCATATATATATATATATATATATATATATATATATATATATATATATATATATATATATATATATATATATATATATATATATATATATATGCTAGCACATCGGCCGATTCCCACCAAGGCTGGGTGGCCCGAAAAAGAAAAACTTTTATCATAATTCACTCCATCACTGTTATAACGGGTTTGTTTGGTATGTGCTGCAAGCGGGTGGTTAATGATACGTCTTCGGAGGCTTCTTACTTTATTGTTAAGTCGTGGTGGGTACACAGGCTTGTGTGTTGTGCCCATGGCCCGGGAGGGCCATGCCACGAGAGAGAGCTGGGAGGCCTTGTGTGTTGCTGCTAGGCCGCTGTGTGAGTGAGGGTGAGGCAAGTCTGGGCGGGCTGGCGTGCCCACCGGGAGGCCTGGCTACAGAGGCCAGCACCTGAGTGGCACGAAACATGGACTAAGCTGGCAGATAGCATTGGCTGTCTGTGCAGACAGTACAGGCTGTCTACATACGCTCGGCCACCTACCTCGCGTCGTCCCGACGCGACAATACTGCAACACACAAGGCCTCCCAGCTCTCTCTCGTGGGATGGCCCTGCCCGGGCCATGGGCACAACACACAAGCCTGTGTGAACCCACTACGACATTAACAATAAACGAAGAGCTCTCCGAAGTTTATCATTAACACACCGCGCTACAGCCTACCAAACAAACCCGTTATAATGGTGACAGCGGTGCTCTCGCAGCAGTTGTGTTTGCCTGGAGAGAGGGAGGAAGAGGGATGAAGTCATCTTCACTTCATCACCCTACACAAGAAGCATCCGTCTCTCAACAAGTTATCCTGATGTCGTGTCTGCACGTTTGAGCACCCAGACACAGGTACAAGCAGGATCCAGCCGAAATTTGCCGAATTTCTTCGAGAATTGTGAGTGGCGTCCCAGTGACTCCACGCTACAGTGTCCCATGCTGTTTCTCAAGTCACGTGTTCAGCGTCACTTGTATGTTGCTGTTGTTGTTGTTCAGCTCAGCACAGCCGTTTCAGCAAGCCAGAGGTGAGTTTTGTGGTGATTTCTGCGTCCAGTGTGAGTTCTCTACGTATTTGTGGGTGGGGGAGGAGAGGAGAGGAAGTGGCTGTTCCTCACCTTGCCCATGCTTGCCCTACTCACGCTCACCCATCTACCATACACCACTCACCACTGCCCACTCCCTCTGCTGTGTTTTCTGCTGTTTTCCATGTGAATTCATTGCCAGAGCTGTGTATCCGAGTGCCCGAGGCCACTCGAAGCTACGTGGACCAGCATGCCACGTAGATCACGACGCCACGTGGATCGCGACGCCACGTGGGTGTGGGCGATGTCACGTAGACCTACGAGCTATGTGAGTTACCAGATGTCCCAGGCCTCATGCTGTGGTCTGCTGCCCGCATCACATTGACGTCACCGACGATGCTGCCCGACTTCATGACGTCACAATGTCTGCCTGACGTCACCTCGAGATGTCTGCTGACGTCACAGTGCTGCTGACGTCATCACGCCTGACATCACATGATGTCACATCGAGTGTTTCTAGTAATTATTTTAATATTGTCGAGAAGATTGAGAGAAAATATATGTCGTGTGTTAATTAATTCCTCTCAGTCAGTGTTCTCACATGTTAGTGTACCGCGGGTGTGTAAAGTTTCCATGTGTCCAGTGAGGTCTGAGCCAGACCTGAGTAGCACCACTGTGTTAAGTCACCCGTGTGAACAGTGTGTTTGACAGCTATCAGAGAGCCCCAAGTGACCGAGCCCTCTTGTACAGAAAGCTTTTATGCTCGTCGCTCGTGATGTTCTGCAGAATCGTACCTGCTACGATTCCCATCGAGATTTGTTTCACTTCACCTCCAGACCTTCAGAGTGCAGTTATATGTAGAGAAACAAGTCTGGGGACGCTTAGACTAACCTCTGCTATAACTCCAACTGCCGAGAGAATGACACACTGTGTCAGCCTCGTGTCACAAGCTTCAGTGAGCAGCCTGCACAAAGATGTCACTTTGACTGCTAGCTCTCTCACTGCAGTCTGGTGTATGATGTTATGACTCCCAGATGTTTCGCCCAGTCGTCTCTGCCACGACTCGCTCCACAACTCGCTCCACGCTCACCGGCAGTGACAGCCCAGCGAAAGTACCAGTCGAGAAGTGTCCTCCTGAGTCGCTTGCCAGAAGTCCTGCCCAGTTGCCGAGTTTTGTCGACGCCTCACTCGAGGGCACCAGCATGTTGTGCCCCAGGTTGAGTGAAAACCTGCAGCGACTCCTACGATGACTGCTTGACCGTTCCAGAGGAGACCGTAACCTGTTACAGCTCAGCCGTAGCGATGTCTCCCGTGTTGCAGTATCTGTCCAGACGCAGGAAGGCGTGCAGTGATGCACTTCGATGCTCACTGCCTATGACCACGATGTTTAGCACACCCCACATGTTTTTTCTTCCCTCCCTGTAGGAAGTTTTTTTTCCATGTTCATATGTATATATATGTTTTTATTTTGTGTTCTGTGCCCTGTTCCTACGAGAGAGAGACCGAGTTCCTTTTACCACCAGTATTGTCGCGTCGGGACGACGCGCAGTAGGTGCCCGAGCGTATGTAGACAGCCTGTACTGTCTGCACAGACAGCCCATGCTGTCTGCCAGCTTAGTTCATATTTCGCGCCACTCAAGTGCTGACCTCTGTAGCCAGGCCTCCCGGTGGGCACGCCAGCCTGTCCAGACTTGCCTCACCCTCACTCACACAGCGGCCTAGCAGCAACACACAAGGCCTCCCAGCTCTCTCTCATGGCATGGCCCTCCCGGGCCATGGGCACAACACACAAGCCTGTGTACCCACCACGACTTAACAATAAAGTAAGAAGCCTCCGAAGACGTATCATTAACCACCCGCTTGCAGCACATACCAAACAAACCCGTTATAACAGTGATGGAGTGAATTATGATAAAAGATTTTCTTTTTCGGGCCACCCAGCCTTGGTGGGAATCGGCCGATGTGCTAATATATATATATATATATATATATATATATATATATATATATATATATATATATATATATATATATATATATATATATATATATATATATATATATATATATATATTTATATATATATATATATGTATATATATACAGAGAAGTGGATAAAAGGGCTTAAAGGAAAAATATTTGGATTTCTTCCTGAAGCCGTTTGAATATTCCACTTCCCCTATATGCTATTTTCCAACTAGCTCTTTTATCCTACTTCACTTTGATGTTTCTTCATTTACTGCAAACTTTTTTTCACTTGTAACGGCTGCTAATCTGATCCTCACTTCTGGTAACCTGTTTCTCTTCACTAACCTGCAACCATCTCACCTTCATTGCTATACTTATCCAGACAAATTTTCAATTTGTCATTTTTCTCCTTGAGAAGTAGAACTTTCTCGTTCAACGCCTTGTTGTAAGACAGTACAGAACCAAGCTATGGTACATTATAACACTCCACACTAGTCCCCCAAAACACTCAGGACAGGTAGCAACCTCTCGTGACTACAGACCTCAGAGTACACATTCATACTCATAATGTATACATATGTGTATTAAAGTTCATGAATAAATATACATATATCTGGATAAACATGTTCATTATAGTTTGCTGCAATAGATGACCGACCTGCACTATTCGTTTTGTATACAATGATGTGGAGGGATTATACTGGGATACTATTGTCAGTTTGATAAGCGACCAAAGTGTATCAGTTTGTAAATGTTACTGTAAAAAATGTAAATGCTAGATTTTGAAACACAAGTATAGGCTTAAAAAATGAGTAATTTAGCGAGAAAATGGTGTTATCACAGTTGCTCGTTGCCAAAGAAAGTTTAGAAACTGTTAACATTGGTAAAGGGATTTGGGAGATGGTGTAAAAGAAATTAAAACGAAAGAATGAAGAGTTGTGTATTGGAAGTTAAAATATGAGGTAATAAAAGACGGAACATCGGATGGTAGAGAGGGAAAAGCACGAATGAATGAAATATATATATTTCTTTTAACATGGGGAAATGATGTATGCAAATTTGGGCCCTTGAAATTATGTTATCAATTGATGGCTAAAAAGGAATATACTATGTATAACAATAGGAATAATTTACTATAGTGTGAGTCATAGAGTGAGTTGAGGATTTAGGCAGGTGAAAGGTGTTTGAAATTAAAGTATAGTGCGAACATTATAAATAAAATGGTTAAACAAAAAGAAAATATATAATTTTTAGTAAGAACCAAAAAGCAATTGATTTTGTTGGTATCCATTATGAGTGAGATTTGATTATTTAAATACAAATATGTTGCATCCACTGTAATTTATTTAAATTTAACTGCTATTTTTGTTAAGAAAAAATGTATATAGTATATTGCTATATTAAAATAAACAAAAATTTCAATTTATTTATTGAAAAAATAAAAAAAATATATTCAAACGCATTTATCTCTTTTAATTAATTAATACGTGTGCACAAACAGCAAGAGAATTATACACGTTGAAAGGACTAAATCTTCGTATGTATACATTCAGAAATTAATCCTGAATAGGCACATATTTGGGGTAAACATGTTCTTGACTGGTAGTAAACTGGTTACATGCAGCCTTATATAATTATTAATGAACCTCGGATTTTTAACCATCCTATGAAAAAGGACTGATGACGGTGGCGGCTGCGGATGAGAGGTAACCGCTAAAATTGTGTTGGAAGGTGGACGTCCTTCAATCCAAATTTATTTGCGCTGAGAAATGTTACTTTCTTTGGGTTAAAAAGTTTAGTTTTTGTGTAGAAATAAAAAGGTTAATTGTGTGGAAAGATACTGGCTAATGGCTGCCTGCTCGCTGATATACATCTAAGTACCAGTTGTGCTTAACTCTTCCCTTTGCTACCCTCCAGAGTAACTGTCTTCCTACAGCTCTCTCTCTCTCTCTCTCTCTCTCTCTCTCTCTCTCTCTCTCTCTCTCTCTCTCTCTCTCTCTCTCTCTCTCTCTCTCTCTCTCTCTCTCTCTCTTTCTCTCTCTCTCTCTACTTTTTTTAAGCAGGGTTTGAAAAGCTTAGGATAAGGATGCCTAGCTTTATTGACAATCTATTTACAAGTTATAGATTCCTAACTTTATTGGCAAGCTAAGAGCTGTTACCTACATCAGCTCATTTGAAAGCATTTTTCTTGTTATGAGACATACAAGTAAGGAACAGGATAGGTTAGGTTAGGTAAGGTTCGTCATGAAACAAGACAAATGTTTCCTGACGCGGGTCTTAGTCAGATGATGACCCGCCTTGAAGTTGGAGCCATCTGTGGGCCAGCATTTTCATTTGATCAACTGATTTATCTTGTTGACATCATTATGCTGTACGAATGTGTTTCAGACTCGAGTCATCCTGGGGATAAATGATCTCAGATGAAGTGATGTTCTGGAGAAGGGTGCAGCCAGAGTGAAGGTGCTGCTTTCTGCCCGTCTTGTGGTATAGAAGCTTGCTTCTCGCTATCCTCGAAGTGGATCCAAGTGTGGTACTTTCACAATGTTGGTCTTGCACGTAACAGTAAGGCCACCCACATCCCTGTTGTGTTGAAGGCTCTGCTGAAATGACAGCTCTATCCAGGATGGGTCCAGGCGAGAGATGAGACGTCTTGCTCTGTCAAGCAGTCCCAGAAGAGAGGAAGGGGGAGGGGGGGGGCAGGCAAGAAAGTGGAGAATACTCAACGTGTGATTGTACTTGTGCCTCATACAGAATCTTGCAACCCCGACTGTCAAGCAGTTGCGAGACACGTCGAAGTGCTGTAAGCTTCCTGGCTGCCTTGTTTGCAAGTTTTATGACGTGGTTTTTCATGATCAATTTGGAGTCAAATTTCTCCCCAAAGATATCAACTTCTTCCTCAGGTACCAACACCTTCCCATTCATACTTACTATTGCTCCGGCATTACCATCATGGTTCCTGGAGACCAGCATCATTTGTGTTTTCTCAAGTGCAAATGTTACTTGCCATCGGTTTCCCCAAGCTGATATACCTCGAAGCTGGTGATTGATGTAGCTTAGAGCAGCTGGCATTTCTTCTCTTGGATAAGTAAATGTCAGAGCACAGTCGTCTTCATATGCATGGAATTCTGGGATAAGATGAAGAAGATCACTGAAGTAGTCATTCCATAACAATTGTCTCAGCACACTTCCTTGTGGAACACTTGCTCCAGTAGAAAATCTTGCTGATTCTGTTCCATTGAGAACTATCCTTAGTGATCTACCGTGAAGGTAATCACTGAAGAGAGAAAGTGTAGAGCCTGCAATTCTCAGAGCTTGCAGTTTTGCCAAGAGAACCTGGTGCCACACTCGGTCGAAAGCACCAAACAGCTGACTTTTGATTCATCCAGTGACTGGTGCCACTTAGTGGAGAGGTTTAACAACAGATCAGCAGCAGAGTAACCTTTCCTGAAGCCATATTAATGGTCACAAAGTAGTGAGTGGTAGTCAAAAAACTCTGTCATTAGTCTTTAGATTATTGTCTCAAGGGTCATGCCAGTGATTGACAGGAGTGACACTGGTCTGTAGTTGCTGATTTCTACTCTGCTCTTCTTTTTGTGAACAGGAGCTACGTTTGCCTCTTTTTACAGACGAGGCCATTTGCACTGTACTAGGCAGTGCTGAAAGATGCGAGTTAGAGGTGCTGCTAGCTAGTCTGCACATCTTCTCAGCAATCTTGGGCTCAGCTTGTCCGGGCCCACAGCCTTTTCTTGGTCAAGCGATTTAAGAAAGAAATACATCTCCTCCTGCCTTATTGTCACCACTGACAGCTTTGACACAGTTCTTGCAGATAGCCAAGGAGGGTCTTTTGCTGAATCAGGAACTTGCATTTTGGTAGCAAAATGTTCGGCAAAGAGGTCCGCTTTCTCTTGAATACTAGTAAAGGTGGTCCCATCCTGTGGATTTAAAGGTAGAATGAGTTAATCAGGTAAATAACCTTGTCTGTCCTTGACCAGGGACCACCAGGTTTTGGAGCCTACTCTACCTGATGCTAGCTTTCTTTTTGTGTCCACCTCTCATTTAGCGATGGCCCACTTTTGAACGTCACCCATATGCCTACAGGCTTGCCTGTGCAAGTTCCTGTTATAGGTGGTAGGATATCTCTTATACCTTCGCGTTGCCTTGTATTTTGCAATAGCAGCCTTTATACAACGAAAGCCAAACCAAGGCAGATCTGTAGGCATCGTCACATACTACCGGTGAGGGATGTGTTCTTGTTGTAGATTAAGGATGTGTCCAGTGAAGGGTTTCATTTGGTTGTCAACATCTCCTTGGAGAAGAGCATTCCAATCGGTGGTGGCGAGCTCAGAACAAAGGGCTGGCTAATTACCTCTTTCCCACAGCCAGGTTGTGTGTGTAGAGTCCTCACCTCGCTCTGTTGGGATCTTAAGTGTTGTAAAAACAGCCTTGTGATCAGACGATCCAACATAACCCAAGGGTTGACAAGTGACTATACCTTCTGCCTGATCACTCACTACTGAATCGAGGGAGGAGCCAGAGATGTGAGTAGGGAAATCAACAAAGTTTCCCATGTCAAACACTGCATGAAGGTCATCAAAGTCCCTCTGTATAATATGTTGGTTGAGGTCATCAACAATTATGATTTGTTAGCAGTTGTGTTGGAGCAGAAGAGAGTCCACATTTTCCATTAGGAAGTTGATTAGGAAGTTCATGGGGTCTGTACATTGCACATACTAGTACAGAGGTACTAGTGTTTATGCATAGCTTGAAGAACATCATTTCAAGATGAGTAGGGATGGCAACATCAATGTGCTAGGCATGTACACTTTTAGAGAAGCGCACAGCAACACTTCTTGCCCTTGCCTGTCTCTTTTCATCCATGAGGTGCAGCCAGCAATTCTTTGCAAAATGCTCTGGAGTCCTGCCGTCCAAAAATGTTTCAACAGTTATCATGTCGGGACGTCGAGTGTTCACAAAACTGCGTGTGGGCTCTCCATCATTGGTAATGAAATCTTATGTCTATGAAAGATGAGGTGAATCATAGAATTGATGAGGGGAAAAGGGTGAATGGTGCACTTAGGAGTCTGTGGAGACAAAGAACTTTGTCTTTGAGGGCAAAGAGGGGAATGTATGAGACTATAGTTTTAGCAATGCTCTTATATGGGTGTGAAGCATGGGGGATGAATGTTGCAGCGAGGAGAAGGCTGGAGGCAGTGGAGATGTCATGTGTGAGGGCAATGTGTGGTGTGAATATAATGCAGAGAATTCGTAGTTTGGAAGTTAGGAGGAGGTGCGGGATTACCAAAACTCTTGTCGAGAGGGCTGAGGAAGGGTTATTGAGGTGGTTCGGACATGTAGAGAGAATGGAGCGAAACAGAGTGACTTCAAGAGTGTATCAGTCTGTAGTGGAAGGAAGGCGGGGTAGGGGTCGGCCTAGGAAAGGTTGGAGTGAGGGTAAAGGAGGTTTTGTGTGCGAGGGGCTTGGACTTCCAGCAGGCATGCGTGAGCATGTTTGATAAGAGTGAATGGAGACAAATGGTTTTTAATACTTGACGTGCTGTTGGAGTGTGAGCAAAGTAACATTTATGAAGGGGTTCAGGGAAACCGGCAGGCCGGACTTGAGCCCTGGGGATGGGAAGTACAGTGCCTGCACTCTGAAGAAGGGGTGTTAATGATGAAGTTTAAAAACTGTAGTGTAAAGCACCCTTCTGGCAAGACAGTGATGGAGTGAATGATGGTGAAAATTTTTCTTTTTCGGGCCACCCTGCCTTGGTGGGAATCGGCCAGTGTGATAATAAAAAAAAGTATATATATATATATATATATATATATATATATATATATATATATATATATATATATATATATATATATATATATTTTTTTATTTATATTTATATATATATATATATATATATATATATATATATATATATATATATATATATATATATATATATATATATATATATATATATATATATGCAATAAGATCACAGTAAACAGGTGATTTTAAAATATGCAAAACAACCACTGTGAAAGAGTAGTGAAATTCCAATCGCATTCGTGACTACTCATATTGTCAAGGAACTATAGTTCCTTGACAATGTGAGTAGTCACGAATGCGCTTGGAATTTCACTACTCTTTCACAGTGTTTGTTTTGCATATTAATATATATATATATATATATATATATATATATATATATATATATATATATGTATATATATATATATATATATATATATATATATATATATATATATATATGTATGTATGCATGTATGTATATATATATATATATATATATATATATATATATATATATATATATATATATATATATATATATATATATATATATGTGTGTGTGTGTGTGTGTGTGTGTGTGTGTGTCGTGCCGAATAGGCAGAACTTGCGATCTTAGCTGAAATAGCAACGCTCATCTTGCCATATAGGACAAGTGAAAATTTGTGTATGCAATAATTTCGCCAAAATCATTCTGAACCTAACGAAAAAAATATATTTCACTGTGTTTGTTTAGCATTAAATTACTGTAAACAAATCTAAAATATATTTAGTTGGGTTAGGCTAAAATAAATTGTTCCTGTTATAATAAGGTTAGGTAAGTTTTCTAAGTTCCTTATGGTGCAAAATTATAAATTTTTACATCAACATTAATGAAAAAAATATATCTTTAAACGTAAAAGAGAAATTTTTAGAAAGGACTTAATTTTAAATGAGTTCT
Organism: Cherax quadricarinatus; assembly: GCF_038502225.1. Taxonomy (NCBI): domain Eukaryota; kingdom Metazoa; phylum Arthropoda; class Malacostraca; order Decapoda; family Parastacidae; genus Cherax; species Cherax quadricarinatus. The sequence goes on from NC_091306.1 coordinate 52,248,870, forward strand.
TGCTAATTGACCAGTTTTACATATTCGGCACGACATATATATATATATATATATATATATATATATATATATATATATATATATATATATATATATATATATATATATATATATATATATATATATATATATATATATATATATAGTGTAAAGGGTGCTTTACACTACAATTATAAAACTGCAACATTAACACCCCTCCTTCAGAGTGTAGAAACTGTACTCCCCAACTCCAGGACTCAAGTCCGGCCTGCCGGTTTCCCTGAATCCCTTCATAAATGTTACTTTGCTCACACTCCAACAGCACGTCAAGTATTAAAATCCATTCGTCTCCATTCACTCCTATCAAATACGCTCACGCACGCTTGCTGGAAGTCCAAGCTCCTCGCACACAAAACCTCCTTTACCCCCTCCCTGCAACCTTTTCTAGGCCGACCGCTACCTTGCTTTCCCTCCACTACAGATATATACACTCTCAAAGTCATTCTGTTTTGTTCCATTCGCTCTACATGTCCGAACCACCTCAACAACCTCTCTCAGCCCTCTGACTAATACTTTTATTAACTCCGCACTTTCTCCTAATTTCCACACTCCGAATTTTCTGCATAATATTTACACCACACACTCCCTTTAGACAGGACATCACCACTGCGTCCAACCGCCTCCTCGCTACTGCATTCACAATCCAAGCTTCTCGCTCAAATAAGATTGTTGGTACTACTATACTTTCATACATTCCCTTCTTTGCCTCCATAGAAAACGTTTTTTGTCTCCACATATACCTCAACGCACCAATCGCCTTTTTTCCTTCATAAATCCATCCGCTGACACATCAACTCCCAAATATCTGAAAACATTCACTTCTTCCACACTCCTCCTTCCCAATTTGATATCTAATTTTTCTTTAAATCATTTGATACCCTCATCACCTTACTCTTTTCTATGTTCACTTTCAACTTTCTACCTTAACACACACTCTCAGATTCGTAAACTAACCTTTACAATTTTTCTTTAGAATCTCCCATAAGCGCAGGATCATCAGCAAAACTAACTATGTCAATTCCCATTTTGTATTTGATTCCCCATAATTTAATCACACCCTTCTCCCGAACGCCCTAGCATTTACTTCTTTTACAACCCCATCTAAATATATATTAAACAACCATGACTCTAAACCCTACTTGCTCATCCGCAATCTTCAAAAAGTCGGCCGTCTCCCACAGAGGCAGGGTGACCCATAAACAAAGAAAATCCCCAAAACGAAAATACTTTAATCATCATTCAACACTTTCACCTCACGCACACGCAACCACTGTTTTTGCAGAGGTGCCCAGATACAACAGTTTAGAAGCATATATAAAGATACAACATAAAAAGTGACTTGAAAAAATATAATAAAGTCTCTATAGAATATAATATCAGGACCCCAATTATATATATATATATATATATATATATATATATATATATATATATATATATATATATATATATATATATATATATATATATATATATGTCGTGCCGAATAGGCAGAACTTGCGATCTTGGCTTAAATAGCAACGTTCATCTTGCCATATAGGACAAGCGAAAATTTGTGTATGCAATAATTTCGCCAAAATCATTCTGGACATAACGAAAAAAATATATTTCACTGTGTTTGTTTAGTATTAAATTATTGTAAACAAATCTAAATTATATATAGATGAGTTAGGCTAAAATAAATTGTTCTTGTTTTGATAAGGTTAGGTAAGTTTTCTAAGATTCTTTTAGTGCAAAATTTTTGCATTAACATTAATGAAAAAAATATATCTTTGAACGTATAAGAGAAAATTTTAGAAAGGACATAATTTTAAATGAGTTCTTGCTAATTGACCAGTTTTACATATTCGGCACGACATATATATATATATATATATATATATATATATATATATATATATATATATATATATATATATATATATATATATATATATATATATATATATATATATATATATATATGAGATTAAATCTGGAGTATCTGAGAAAGTTAGAGCAAAGGAAGGGGTAGCAGTAATGTTGAATGATCAGTTATGGAAGGAGAAAAGAGA